>NC_051156.1:81883979-81952534 GCF_013339745.2 Dermacentor silvarum | reverse complement strand
TGAGCTGAGAAGATTGTTACATTGTCTCATTCGAATAGTGCCATATACAGAAGCTACAGCAAATGTTTACTATTTTGGTTGCATTTGTACATATGGTCATCTCACGGGTGGCAAGCTGTATTCAGAATGGCCACAGCTCAGTCATGATTGTGGTATTGTGCAATGAAGTACAGCTGACATCACCCGGAAAGCGTCGCAAAGTTACAAATACAACTTAACTGGGTTCTTTTAGGAAAAAAGACTTAGCTCAGAAAATTATCCTTTTTTATGCAGCCTGTCGAGACAAGGTTTCTTTATATGGCCATGGCCCTCAAGGAAGAAACCGAGACTGCAGACTGCCAACGTTCATTCCTGTTCCGGCAAAGACAGGCCAGCAGCAACCAGCTGGGTTTTACAAAGAACTCATCACAGCTTGAGCCATTTCATGCGACAAGCAGTTGCTGCTCGAGCCACCGTGCAAAGGTTCCTTGGGGCACAAGTCCAACTCAGCGCCACCACCTTTCTTCTGCAGTTTTTATACCTACTTAGCTAACCAGGTGGGTCAAAGATCGCAGAGGGAAATGGCATCACAGCTTTAAGCATCGAACCTGCTCAAGCGCAATGCAGTTTGAGAGTGAACAGTGAACGAGAAATAGGTAGAGAGAAATGGGACACCTCTTCTCCCTGAGAGAATTGGCAGTGAAAAAAAGCGGCTTATCAAGGCTTGAATATTGGTCGGAATAATTTGGCATAGGTAGGATAATGACTATGAATGTTTGTGGCCAAGGTAGTGGTAGTAGGCTGAATAATCAAGGAGTTTAGATATAGATTAGAAAACAGATTTCATTCCACTAACAGAATTTTAAATCATCCCAATAATTCTTTTATTTGACGGTTTATGTGTGTTGAGTGACAATGCTTCATGATGCCTGCTTCTTGCTGAGATCATTCTTATGCTGCATAATTCACCTGTTCCATGTTTCTCCCATACAAGCAAATTTGCATTCATCACAAGAAAACTTATAGATGATTTCCAGAAACTTGCTGATTAAATGAGAGGGCAGCATGCATCGCAGGCTTTCTTAGATATGCATTCAAGAGCCTCAGATGTTAGACATACTCCTGCTGAGCAAGTTCTTGGTATCATCTACAAGGTCATTTCAGAATATGAGTTAGCTTAAGTTAGAGAAACAGTCAATCGAAGACATGTCAAGCAATATCGCTGTCGATGCATCTACATTCCAACTGAAATAAAAGTAAATATAGCACCAAACGCAAGAATTATTGGGATGATGCCATTCTTGCAGTGGAATGAAATCCTTCTTCTAATCTAAATATACAATCCATAATAATTCAGACTACTAAATAATTCCAAAGGGGTTGCGTCGTGAATTATGCATGTTGTATTCTGTATTTTCTTACTATAAGACCCAACGATGCTTAAACAGCAGAGAAAACATTAGGAGCTGAGTACTTAATACTTTATATTGCTCCATAAATCTGTTTCCCTGCCAACCTCAGCATCCTTCACTAATAATGTTTGGGAGAATGTGTGAAACAAGGCACCTGACGAATAGGGTAGTGCTGTTCACTTTGTTTGGGAATGAAGGTCATACTGTACATGTATGTGATAGTCATACGTGTCATTACCTTTAAAAAAAGGAACCAAAACTGCGAGTGGGCATAAGTGGAACAGATTCACTTAAAAAATGTTTTGTGCAAAAACAAGGACGAAGAAAACGAGCAACACAAGCACGATCGCGTTCTAACAGCTGGTTTTATTTTCGAAGAACCATTTACTTAAGATCCCACGGATCTGTGCTATCCAGTCAACAGAACACATCAATAGCGTATATAACAACACTTGTGATAAAAATGCCACGGATAAGCGCGACCCGGTCAACATAAATACAGCAATGCACATAAAACAAGCACTTAAGATGAAAAGATAGGAGCGAATCTAGCAGTGAAACAGAAGGATGACTGATGCATTTTTCCTCTAGTTTTGCAATCCAGTGCGCTTCCACAATTTCTCTCGCGGTTTGATTCCAATGCCTAAACAATATGCCGGTGCTTCTAAGTCAAGGTGAGCACGCATGTTCTTGACAAAGCATAGCGAAATGCTTACTAGGGCCACCTTTCAGACTGGACAAGTGTTCCCTTAGTCTCGTGTTAATGCATCTTGCAGTCTGCCCAACGTACACATGACCACATGTCATAGGAACCTTATACACAACTTTCTTCACGCAATGAAGAAATTGGTTCTCACGCGGATTTTTAATACTGCATTCTTTCTTTGTATCATCCTTACTTTCGAACTTACTTTTTATCCTAGAACACACACTACCTCTTGTTTTTAGCCGAAATCACCACTTTTACTTCGTAACTCCCAGCCACCTTTTTAAGTCTGTGTGAAAGGCCATGCACATACGGAATCACTGAAACCTTGGAAGCTAATTCTTTTGCCTTTCATTTTTTGTGCATAGTTCTTTGTCCTGTTCAAGTTTTTCATTAGTCTAGCACATGACGCCAGCATCACAGCGAGCAGGTACCCGGCCTCTCTCAACCGATCAACTTGCTCAAGAAAGGCAATGTTTACTGTGTGGTAACACGACTTCAACAATGCTGACCAGCAACATGAAATGACTATGCCATTCTTCACAAGCCTGGAATGGTTTGAGGCATTGTTCATTAGTGGTTTTCCAGCTCGGGGCGTGAATGACCAACACACATGTTCTGGTAGAATTTCTAACTTGACATAAAGGAATTGTAGCTTGTTATCTACCGGTACTTCCGAAGTAAAAGTCAAGCCTTCAATTGTAGTAGAAGCGCTTGACTCTCTAGGCAAGGGCTTAAATTTTACTTTACAAGTACTGGTAGATAAGAAGCTACAGTTTCTTGTTAACAAGCTACATGAACTATGCCTCAAGCAATTCCAGGCTTGTGAAGAATGGCACAGTCATTTCATGTTGCCGGTCAGCATTGTTGAAGTAATGTGACCGCACTGTAAACATTGCCTTTCCTGAGCAAGTTGATCAGTTGAGAGAGGCCGGGTACCTGCTCGCTGTGATGCTGGCATCATGCGCTAGACTAATGAAAAAACTTAAACATGATAAAGAACTATGCACAAAAAATCAAAGGCAGAAAGAATTAGCTTCCAAGGTTTCAGTGATTCCATATGTGCATGGCCTTTCACACAGACTTAAAAAAGGTGGCTGGGAGTTATGAAGTAAAAGTGGTGTTTCTGGCTAAAAACGAAAGAGGTAATGTGTGTTCTAGGGTAAAAAGTAAGTTCGAAAGTAAGGGTGATGCAAAGAAAGAATGTAGTATTAAACATCCGCATAAGAACCAATTTCTTGATTGTGCGAAGAATGTTGAGTATCAGGTTCCTATGACATGTGGTCATGTGTACGTAGGGCAGACTGCAAGATGCATTAACATGAGACTAAGGGAACACTTGTCCAGTCTGAAAGGTGGCCCTAGTATGCATTTGGCCATGCATTGTCAAGAACATGCTTGCTCACCTTGTCTTAGAAGCACCGGCACATTGTTTAGGCAACGTAATCAAACCGCGAGAGAAATTGTGGAAGTGCACTGGATTGCAAAACTAAAGTAAAAATGCATCAGTCATCCTTCTGTTTCATTGCTAGATAAATAGAATTCGCTCCTGTCATCTTATCTTTAACGTAGTTTCATCTTAAGTGCTCGTTTTATGTGCATTTCTGTTTTTATGTTGATGGGGTCGCGCTGATTCGTGGCATTTTTATCACACGTGTTGTTATATGCGCTATTGATTTGTCCTGTTGATTGGATTGAACAGATCTGTGGGTCCTTAAGCAAATGGTTCTTCGTTCTTGTTTGTTTGCGCGCAGAAAATTTTTTAATAAAAAGAGTTTTTCAAAACTGCAAGGAGGGTTTTACTGTGTGCAGTTTAAAAAAAGAAAAAAAGCTTCACAGCTGTTACTAAATGCACTCTCCAAAGCTTTACACTATGCAGCTGTACTAGTTTACACATAATACACTTCACCTCTCGTCACGGCCCAGGTGGCTATTCAGGTTTTTAAAAGGTGTTTCATTGTATGGGGCGGCACATAGAGCATCACTTATTTGCAAGATATTGCATTCCAATTCTGTCATATGAGATAAATTCATTAGAGAGTTTTAAATTTCCCTAAATGTATTACAGCTGTGGACCAGTACACTGGCAGTAGCTTGCAGTAACTATAGCTTGTGGAAATATAATTGCAACTGCCATGTTATGTGTGCCTGCTAGTGCACAGGCATCGGCCACAGCAATGTTTAGGGTACACTAGTTTCTTCAATTTTGGAGTACGCATCCTCCACCAGATTAAAATGTGAAGTGGATTGTCATTTGCGGCGTATACTCCTGCGTAAACTTCATGACCATTTCTCCTCATCTGCTCTACAGATCATTGTTGGTACAACTGCAAAAGCAGGTTGCCTGTTTACAGCACCCGTAGAGAGCAAAGTTTGTGAATCTTCAATAAATAATCAAATAATTTTGGTATTCTTCAGCAAGGTTAACACTTTGTGTCTTCCACTGTGGTGTTTTTCAAATTCTAAGGTTGGCACATGTGCATAAGGTTTGACTACAGGATGTCATTTTGCAGGAAAAAGTGTATTTGTGCGTGATGTTCTGCTGCACAGAATGTCATGAGTTTTCTTATGTGTCGGTCACCATCGCGCAAACTGCTCCTTTCGGAGTTGGACGGCAACATTATTGCAAAGCACATTTAATGTTCGAAAAAAAAATTATGTACCCTCTGATCCCATTATTTTCGATGGGGGCGAAATGCGAAAACACCCGTCTACTTAGATTTAGGTGCACGTTAAAGAATCCCAGGTGGTCCAAATTTCCGAAATCTCCCACTATGGCGTGCCTCATAATCAGATCGTGGTTTTGGAACGTAAAACCCCATAATTTAATTTTTTTTGATCTCCTTATTCTCCTCACTTGATGCCTAGTGTTCTAATAGCAAGATTGACACGATGAGCATCAATGTGATGTGTAATTATTGTGTATTGGGGGCCAGGGTACATTCATTTTAGCAGTTTTTTTGGTTGACTTGAATCAGTATTGTACAATGCTGTTTGCTTCTTTTACTCATTGTTACTAAATATCACTTTTGACTGCGGCAACAAGTATAATATTGTTTGCTAGCACTCCTGCCAACCGATATAACTTGAAGGCATCTGTGATAAAAAAACAGCTAATGATTTCCCAAGAGCTAAGGTCCAGGGAGACCAATAAATTTTAAGGTAATACCTGTGTATGGTACTGCTGAATCAACGCCCATCCAGTAGGACTGTCCATACCATTTTCTTCCATAAAATCACATTGAAGATTTGAACAGAATCTGAACGTAGACTTGTCTGCAAAGTGACCCATTTCCTTATCCAAGTAATACAGCTTCAGCAGGAAGACTAAAACTTCAAGTCGTCAGTAGTGGCATGAACATACAGTAAACAGCGCTTAACTTTTCTCTATCTTGCACCTTGTTATTTCCCGTCCCATTTTTTTCACAGGCTGTTCTTTACTATTTATGGTCATACGCAGTTTAATTTGGTGTCCTTACTTATTTAATATTTGACCAATATCTTTTTTTCTTTATCGCATCTTGATGAAATGTTTATTGATAACGTACCTTCATTTGCCATTTCCACTGATCTTAGCCAGACACATCATGTTACAAAGTTTATTTTGCCTAATTCTTCATTGCTTTTTTTGCCAAATCTCCAAACAGTTTATTTTAAATCCTATGTTGATTTCTGGGAAGATTAGGTCTACTAGGTCTACAGATTTCGGCGGAAACACAGCACACAAGAACTACAGAACTAAGCGGCGGAAACACAGCGCACAAGAAGCTATCAGCACTCGGCGTTCTCGGACCCATCGCGAATCCCTTTCAAGATAGGGCCCGCGCGGCCGTACCATACGAAACGTTGCCAGAGGACGGCTTGAGCGCGATCTTGTACGCGTTCCAGAATGGAACGGAGGCGGTCCGTTCCATCGAGCCGCACATGATTGGTCAATTTGATCGGCACGGTTCAAATTGACCAACCGTGTGCGGCTGACGGTACAAATTGACCAATCGTGGGCGGCTCGATGGAACGGACCGCCTCCGTTCTATTTTGGAACACGTGCAAGATCGCGCCTCTGATCACGGTTGATAATGGCTCGACGCAGATGGATAACGCGCTAAAGATTGATAATGTATCTAATGATAGGAACGCACCTGTTGCCACCACCTGCTGTAGTTTGCTTGCGCCATCCATTTACCTTGCGCCACCGACCACAGCAGTTCTGTTCGCGGCAGCGTGGTCGTTTATTCTGGTCGGATCAACTTTGATAACATTGATAGTGACACCGACATGTGGGGAGTTGAGCAAGTAGCACAATGCTTACGCATATTTAGACAGCTCCCAGAGGAGGTTCTGCGTGATTTTCCCGTACGCTTTACCTGGTTAATTGTCCGTTTTCTGTATATGTTTGATGTCTTAAAAGCAATATATAAACTTGCGCAAGAATTCAGCTTTTCTTATTCATAACTAATTGCACATGAAAGTATGTGGTAGACCGCGTCTACAAAAATTGCGTGAGATATGCGAGAGAATTCGCACGATACGCACGCACAACCAATTTTATTTAATTCCACTGCATCATTGTTACTTTTATATACTGTGCTTAAGATAGCTATCACTCATTGGTGCGTGTCGAAGTATGATGCGTGCAACTCGGCTCCCCCTGTCAGCTGTGGGTAGCTACTGGCTTTCAGTGCCGCAAACCCAGATTCTGTTCCTCGTAGGGGACTAAATTTGCCGAATTTCTTTTTTCCTTGTCATCGTCTCGAAGCTAATAAGAAGCGCACTCCTTCTTACGTATGCCAGAGTCCTACTATTTCTCACCCCCTTGTTAACAATAAGCGGGGCGCAGACGATAGTTATAGCGATAGTTATAGTTACACGCTTACCGTGCTGGGGCTCGGGTTAGATTGCTCGCGTTAGTTTTAACTTTCTTTTGTACATAGTCAGCGTATCTTGTCCTTGCAAGGCTCGACACGCTGACCACAATACGACTGGCCCAACGCGGCCATAGTGGGTGGGGGCAGACAAGGAGTGCTACTGCAATAAAACCTGCTTACCACATCAACACGGGCAGCTACTCACGTCTGTGACAGCAAAAGCAGCACCAGCAACGGCAGTGTGACATCGGAGCAGCTCTCTCCCGCCTTTCGGGCAGATATTTTCATCATGCTACCGGTTTCAACGGGCTGAAATTTCGCGATCAATCACGGTGGCACACACCACGTCATTGCAGCTTCAACCCCCCAGATTTCACGGTGCAACCTGACCGTGTCCCTTTTCGGGAAGGCCGCCGTCCTGCTTGCGAGATCGTCTTCGCGTGTTCATTGAACGCATCATGCGAACCTTTTCTGTGGTTACTGTGAGTCTCGTATTTTCCAGAAGGGCAAACGTAATGAATGCCACGAAGATGCCATCAGGTTGGAAGGCCATTTCTTTGCACTCGCGCTCACCACAGGATTCCCAGCTCTTGGCGAAGACATCCTCTGTGTCTTTTTTCACCATATGCGGTTAAGGTAGAAAACAAATGAAACAATCTTCTCACCCATTTTACAAACGACGACGTATAGATGGCAGGTGGGTGTTGCTTTTTTCCCTGTTTTGGTGTAGTTGCCGGCTCTGCGCAAACAAAAGTTACACAAAAGTTATCTTACGCGATGCAGAGAATCAACACATGTTTGTAAACTGAGTTTCTTTATTTTTTTTTAATTTAAACAATCACGGCGCATTCCAGAACTTGGAATCTGACGTCAAAGACCTGATTGTTAGTTGTGACCACAGGGTGTTCAGATAGCTAAATTTTCCAATGATATCAAATACTAATATTCTAGTAAATTGAGCATTGAAACGAATATAGAATATTCACCATTTCAGAACAATATAAAGTATAAAGGTTAAATAAATTTTTTTTGGGAGGGGGAGGAAGGCTTGCTTTCGTTATGAAGAACTTTTAAATTTTAAACAGGTTGTCAAGCTTATCTGCTCAAGCTGAACAAGTGAATGTAGCCATCAAAGGGACACCGTATATACGGTCGACGCACGACGACGTCGCAGCTGTGTCAGCGAGACGGGAGAACTCTGGAATGACGCGCCGGCTTTTAGCGAGCTCAAAGCGACGGCATTTCTTGACAATGACGTCGATGGTGGACAATATTAAGGATCAACAAGTTGAACGCGTTGTCCGCGATCCTTTAAAAACGTGGCCTACTTTGTCAACCTCGACCATGTTCTCGTCAACTTTCCGGCAAAGACCGAGCACGTCTTGTATGTACGAGACATACGATTCAGTGGAAGACTGTACTCGGGTAGCAAGCTCTTATCTTGCAGCCAGCTGCCGACCGTTCGGATTTCCAAATAATTCGCGGAGCTTCTGCTTGAAAGCATCCCAGCTAGAGATGTCGTCCTCGTGTGTCCGGAACCAGACCCGAGGTGTTCCGGCCAAATAGAAGTGGACATTCGCTAGCATTATGGTAGAGTCCAAGCGGTTGTTTTGACAAACACGCTCATACAAGGTGAGCCAGTCCTCAACATTGACATTATCTTGGCCGGAGAATATGCCAGGATCGCGGGGAGTGGCAACCGTGACATACGTTGTTGTTGGAGTCGGCAGGAGTACACTCTTAATCTTGTTCCACATAGTTTCCAGGTAAAACAATGCTCCCGATAATTTAACCGCAACGGGCGGGAATTTTATGTGGAGCCGAGTTCAATCGCGAGTTTTATCCGAAACAGTAGCTGTCTTTTCTCTTTTATTGCTTAGTTAAGTGGAACGAGTCAAACTTATCAGAAACCAGTGATTTGTTACAGTTACCGAATTTCGTGTTTTGGGATTTGTTCCATTTATGACTGTGAAGCAATGCCGTATCTGGATCTCATGTTTCAGCTATATATCTTATGCGCGTCTGTGTAGACTTTAACCGAGGACCTCCTGTCCTTTCTCCTTCCCGTGAGCCCTTTCTTTGAATACGGAAGAATATCAGTGCTGCAACGGGTCAAAACACGCCAAAGGCTTGACTGGCGCTGGCAAAGCGCCGCCGTGTCTCCCTGCAGCGCATTTGTGCGTGCGCTCTGACCGATAAACTTTCACTGGCGGAGTGTTACGGCGGTTACGGAGCTACGGTGACAAGTGTTTCACTAGTTCCACACAAGCTGTGACACTGAACGCTACAAGCCAGCCATTTTCTGTGCCGATAAATGCGCAATAGTGGTGGGTTTTCAAAGTTTTGATCAAGCTTGTAGGGAGTTCCGGAAGTTTTGGGACTATCGTTAACAAGTTTGCCTTCGACGATTCGGACGTTTCATCCGACGGTCACTTCACGGAGGTGAGTGGTGAGTGTTTATGCTCCTTCTAAATAAGCGACAAGGCGGAGAACAAATCGGGATCTTTCGCATGCTTTCCGCCATTCTTCTCGCTGGCTTTCAGCTCGGTCTTTGTTCTGTGGCTTGAAATTTTCTGCTACCGCAGAGGTCTGAAGAGAGTTTGAGCGCGCAGTAGCAGGCCGCATGAATACGCAAGCATCTCCCATGAGCATAATTTCTGTGCTATGTAGCGCTTTTATGTGGCAGATTCTGCCGAGAAATCTCGAACTATACTTGATCGAACACTCGTAACAGGAGGGACGCTATGCCAGCTAGAAGGGCGTTATATGTACATGTAAAGCATTGAGTGTTCTTTTGTGAACATGTTATTGTCCAGTACTGTTAAGTTAATAACGAACTTACTGTAATGGTGCCGACTAGAACTTTCGATTTTTTTTCCTCCATGGAGTCCGAGCTGGACAATGCACTCTTTATCGGATGCCACGATAGTGGTAAAGTTCGGTATCTCGCATTAGGAAGAAGGCACGTTGCCGCCGATCTGCGTCTATCCGCATGTCGAGCTAACCTCATACAGCGTATTTATGGGTCGGAGAAATGGGGTGGACCAGATCACATGTTCTGCTTCTGAAATTTTCGATAGCGTCACATCAAGAAAATTACATTTAAATAAGCGGTACTTGGTCCATCTTTCAAAACGTCGAGAATTTTTATATATATTTCGTGCTTTCGTCTCATTCACGCTGGGCTCTATAGCGGTATAGAATGGGCAGTGAGGGCTAAATATAAATAATTGTTCACGAGAAGTTGCAGCATTTTGTTTCACCTCAAAAATTAAGAAACTAGGCCTGGTTGTATACAAAGGGCATGCATTTAAATTTGAAATAATTGTGCACCATGTAATGAGCAGAATATTATGTAATGTAATGTAATGCTTCATGTAACCGACTAAACCCGAATGGCTCAGACTATTTTGCCGTAAGCAAGAACGTAAAAAGATGAATTGAAAGTAACTGTTTTTTCCCGAAAAATATAGATTGTATTGGGAAAAAACGGGTGCCTGAGGCATTTCATTACAAAGCATAATAGCCTCACCATTACAAAAGCACAACAAAAATTTACAAAGGACCTAAAACAAACCAGCTTGGCTCAAAAACACATAAAGAGACTGTTTCTTTAGAGTATACTTTTATGAAAAGGCTATGAGCTTAGCGAATGTAGAATTTGAGTGCTGTGTATAGTGTATTTTTAGCTTAGCATGGAGGCTGAGGCTAGGTTTGGGGCATCACTGCACGCTATGAAAGTAAGCTTCACAGAATCCGGGAAAAACTCAACATATGGACAGTTTTGTTGGTATTGACTGCTATCTACGCCCCAAAAAAGCAGAATTTGCTTTAATATCTGTGGTGTGTACCCGGCAAGAGAAATAAGTAAAGTGAGAATCCTTTCCTGAAGAGTGTTTCTAACAAAAATATACCACTAGTGAGTGCACTCTAAAAAGGACTTAATAGCGTTAAGTTTCAAATTGAGAATAGTTTGAAAATATTTTAACACACCTGAACATAAAAAGCCCTTTCCAGTACATTAAGAGTTATGGGGTAGGTGGCATTGCGAGAAATGTTTTAAAGTTGTCCTAAATAACTAATAAATAAAAATGTAACCCCCGTAGACCGCATTTGTTCGCACAAGGGCTCTGAATTTTTTGTTTTATTCACGTGTGGATTGTCACTTGTCACCGAGAATATTTTATTATTTAAAGACGTAAATATATGACCTGAAACGTTTAGAAAGGGCTCCGTACAGTGTGCGTGTTTATATTAAGAGTGGAAATGCTATAAAACTGATGTATGATAAGGATGCACATTGAGGTCACTGAATAAACTTTCCTTTAGGACCCACATGATACCAGCAAGCTTCTCCCAGGACGATGCGTTATCATGGAACCTGGAGCCGGAAGAATTGTATGCAAGCCACAGAAAGTTCTTGAGCCTAGTTGTCCCGCTGAGCATGCACTAATCCTATGCATGACAATCTATTTCATACTAGATGTCTCATATCCGCATGCGTTTGGACAGAACTTAGTGTTGCTGCAAACCATATCAGTAAATAGTGGCACATTTCAGTAATTCTTTATGTCACATAGGCTGAAAGCTTCGTTGAAGCAGCTCAAGAGCTACCTCTCAAACACAAGCCAGAAGGCTAGCCAGGCTGGGTTACTGAAGATACAGCTAGCTGACTGCTCTTTTGGGATGAAGCCTCAGACAAGGTCCTTTTTTTCTATTTTTGCTTGGGTGATATGAATACTGAGCCAGTGCCCACTGCTCACTTGTATTGAGAATTAACAACTTTGCAAATGTGCATAACTAGTAAATGATCAAACTGAATACTGCATTCCAATACTTGTTTTACTTTTTATTTATACTGTTTTTCCTGTTTATTGCAAGTGTATTGATGCTCTTGCCGCACAGACTTCTATATAGTTGTGTACTATGCTTTATTCTTTGTGTGTGGAGGTTGGCCTTGTATTATGTATATATACTGTATTTTTTGCACCTAACCATGCTGCAGAAAGTTTTCTGTTGGATAAAGTCATTAAAATAATTTTCCATCCTTCTTTACTTAGTACTGCCAGGCAGAACAGCAGGCTTTGTTAGCATGACTATTCCTCGGTGAGTAGCATTTATTAGGGTTCAGTGCCTTCAGAAATAGGCTTCAGCTTCCATATCATGACAACGTAAAGCACTGACATCAGCTATTTTGATTGTAACCTCGGATACATTGTGTAGCATTGCGATGTGTTTTAATATGGGATAATGTCGGCATGCATCTACACGGAATCCTAAGCATGACATCACAATGCAAACGTATTTACTGCGGTCCTTCTGAAGACATTATAATTGATTTCACTGATGATATTGAGCACTCACTGATACCATGGCTGTTTCCAGATGCTCATAAAAATTTAGGTGGCCATTTTTAAGCACAATAAATATATGAGTGACCTAATGATGTGTTATCTCGTGGCATCAGCTTATGCAGACCACGGTTGGCGTCACCCTTAAGTCTGGTATAACTAAACCGATATGACATTTATATCAGACAAGTCAGCATATTGACTTTTCTTAGACACTCGTTGTTTACCTGAACCGACAATCTCAAGATTATTTTTCAGTATAATAGAACATTGATCATAAAACTGTTGTCGCTTTAGTGCAATTCTGCCCAGATATGTTCTTGTGGAACACAATTACAGGTAAAATTACAGAAAATGTATACGAAACGTAGTTCCAAATAGTACATGGAACAGTACTACGTATATAACTAGACAGAATTACTGGAACTATGATCCAGCTAGGAAATAAATGGAACGCTGCTGCGTATACAAGAAAGTAAAAATAACTGGAAAAATCTTGCGCCTATTTTAGATTTTATCTTGGACTGCAAGTTACGCTTAAGTAAGCGGAGCTTTTTGCAAAAATGTTCCGCTTACTAGCTGGAACTTATGTGGAACCAGATTAGGAGTGTAGAAGCCGACGAGGTGTCGTCACCGAGAGCCATGACGGAAAGCTGGACGATGCGGCCACTGCGGCGCTCCATGGCGAGAACGCGGCACGGCACTCTCCACTAAAATGTTATGTGAACGAAGGATTATGAGAGAGAGAATGAACTTTAATGAAAAGAATGGCTCAATGGCCTAAGTAGGGGTAATGGTCAATGACGGGGTTCACAAGGAAAAAGAAAAACACTACATTCATAACCTGCCGGTCAAGCCGGCCTCGCGCACAAACTCCCATAAGGAGTTGATAGTTCGACGGGCACCGGCCTGAGGGGGCGGCGTGGTCCATGCCTCCAGTGAGGTAATGCCGCGTCCCTTGTGTTTGTCTCTTACTGCCGCGAGACCAGGACAGTCCCACAACTAGATGTCTGATTGTCGGTCGAGCACCGAACAGGATACTATTTACAATGTATATTTACAAAAGGCAAACGCAGCGCTGGCCAGTTCAGCAGTAGCAGTTCGTCTTCTTCGTCGGGGCACGCGTGCGCATCGTCCACAAGAAACACGCAATATGCATGTAGCATTAGTAATTAAATCGATGAAGCAAGTCAGCTGAAGACATAGTAAATTGTTATGTCCGTTTAAGGAGCCGAATTCAATACTACAGAGCCGCAGATCGTTTTAAATGCATACAAACATGGATGACATTTACCAAATCATAAATTGCTTTGCTTATATCAAGACGACTAATTAGTATGGTGCGTAAGTCAAAACATGTTTATTTAACGAGAGGAAGCTATTGTGCGAGAGATCACCTCCTTAATGTATTGGTCCAAAAAGATGCATATACGGGTAATTGTGGTTCTCCTACAGGGCATTCATTAGCAGGTCCCCATTTCAATCGACATGACTTGACTTTCAATTTATTTAAATATACATACAGCACAATTTCAGCATGCCAAAGACATGTGGCTACAGAATTTGCATTTGTCTTTCTCCCAGCACACTCCAATTAGTGTTTGCATCCCTAATAATAAAAGTGACACAAATATTTGACAACTTCGAGTAGTAAATTCTAGGATGAAATCGAATAGCTAATACAATTTGATGCGTATTCAAAATATCGGATATACAACGCCCTTACTTTTTTATCATTGCTATGTGGATTTGTGTTGCTGTGAAAAAGGTAGCAGACAGCGAAGGATGCCAAAAAGAAAAGAAACAAAAGAGCCAGTGAAACCCATCGCCCAATGGCTGTCGACGCTAATGCGTTTAGCACTGAATAAATGTAGCGACACAACATATTGCCACGCCGAAGCAAGTAATGTAAGAGGTCTGTGCAGATGCAAGATTCCTCTTTCGGGCTTACTGATGATGATTGATGATGATGATTTATTGGCATCCCCTTTGAAACGGGGCGGCGACAAATAGTCACCTAGCCTGCTTGATTTAATCAGGTATACTATACCTGTTCTTTATCTAGCATTTTTGTATACCTCTCATTATTTTTATTTTTCAAAAATTTACCTTGTACCGCTGCCTATGAGTTTAAGAGATCAGGTCGTATCAATCTTTTCCCAACTTTTTTCCATCAGTACTCTAATCGTCTCTTGCTGATCTCTACGGCTGATCTGTTTATGTTTCCTTCCACTTTAAACCCAAGCGCTTCTGGGAGTTGCACGTTACCTACGCTTCTCGCTGGGTGGATCCCGTCGCATTCCATCAGGATGTGCTGAGTGGTTTCCGGATCTTTACTGCAGCATACACATGTCTCATCTAGTTCTGAATATTTGTTCCGATATGTTTTCGTCCTTAGGCAACCGGCCCGAGCCTCAAATAGCAAGGCACTTCCCTGTGTGTTATCGTACAGATTTTCCCATCTAATTTCTTTCTTCTCATTCTTGTAAATCTCCATTGTCCTTTTTGTTTCCATTCTTTGCATCCAATTCACGGTCTCTATTTCGCTCACTTTCTTTCTGATGACTCCTGGTTGTCTATTTACCGTTTCGATTATCCTGTACTTAGTTGTCAACTTCCTTGACCTCTTCCTCCAATCTGTGTCCACGCTTTTCATGTAGAGATACTTGTGCACTTTAGCCGCCCATTTATTTTCATCCATGTTCCTGAGCCTTTCTTCAAAACTAATTTTGCTCTGTGCTTCTCTGACTTCAAAACAGGCCCAACCCATGTCACCCTGCACTGCCTCATTTGTGGTATTACCATGGGCTCCCAAAGCCAACCGGCCTACTGATCTGTGGTTAACTTCCAAACCCGCCAATATATCCGATTTTAAGCATATAATGGCATTTGCGAATGTTAGCGCTGGCACCATTGCTCCTTTCCATATTCCACGCACCATCTCATACTTATTGTGGCCCCAGAGTGCTCTGTGCTTCATTATTGCTGCATTCCGCTTCCCCTTTATTTTCAGATTATCTTGGTGGTTGCTTCAGCAATTCTTTCCTTCGTTTATGTGTGCGCCGAGGTACTTATATTGCTTTACTATGGGTATTACTTGCTGTTGAATTGACACCACGAAGTTACTCGTGTGTTCATTAAAGATCATAATTCCTGATTTCTCTGTGCTAAACTTAAGGCCTAGATTTGTCGCTGCATTCCCACAGATATTCGCAAGTATCTGTAAATCTTTTTTATTGTCCGCTAGTAGCACAATGTCGTCTGCGTACATCAGTCCAGGGACCTTCTGTTGCACCATTTGTACATTACGCATGTATAGGATAAATCAAAACCTAATTCGATGTTTTGCAGTCGTCTTTCTATACCCTTGACTTAAAGCGTGAACAACAATGGTGACAGAGGGCATCCTTGCTTCAATCCTTGGTGAATTCCCACCATTTAATTTCCTTTTCTACCTTCCCATACCACTTGTACTTGGTTGTCTCTATATATCTCCCTCAGCAGCTCTACGAAATCGTCATCTATGCCTTCGTATTGAAGAATATCCCACAACAATTCCCTATCTGCATTGTCATAAACTCCTTTAATATCTAGAAATGCTATCCATAAAGGTCTTTTCTGAGCTACTGAAATCTCTATGCACTGAGTTAGTACAAACATATTGTCTTCTAAGCGTCTTCCTGGCCTGAACCCATTCTGTAGTTCCCCCAATACATCGTTTTCCTCCACCCACTTCGACAGTTCTAATTTTATGGCTTGCATTGCCATTCTATATATCACCGAACGTTACTGTAACTGGCCTGTACGAGCTCGTCTTATCCTTATCTCCTTTGCCTTTGTAGATGAGATTCATCTTGCTTTCACGCCATCCAACGGGAATTTTCTTTGTTCTAATCACTTGCTCTATGGCATAGTCAGCAGTGCCTTGCTTTTTGGACCGAGGTTTTTGATTAGCTGTATTGGGATTTCATCGGGTCCTGCTGCTGTGTTGTTAGGGACATTTTCTTCTGCCTTTTTCCAATAAATGCTTTCTATGCTAAATTTTGATCTCTCTGGCTTCTCTGCTGTTGCTGGATCTGTTGTCTGAACTACGCTTTTTCTCGTGCCGAAATTATCCCTAATAACGTCTGTGATGTACCGCATCGCATCATCTCCTTCGTAGATGTTACCGTCTTCATCCCTTATAGCCGTTTGAGAGTTTTTAGTTGGAGCTCCGAGTGCTTTTATAGGTTCCAGAATCTTTTTGGAGCGCCTTTGTCTCTTTTGTGAATGTTATGCACGCAACGTTCACTTGCGCATTTAATTTTCTCTTGCACGAGCTCACTCGCAACCCTATTCTTTTCTCGGTATGTATTCCATCTAAGGAGCACCTCCTCTTGTAATCCCAACTTTTTGGCTTCTGGATGAGCCCTAGATGCCTCTTTACGCTCTTCTATAGCTTGTTTTATTTCCATGTTCCACCACTTACGTGGTTTCCTCTTGCCAATCGAACAATTTTTTTGCTGTGTCCGCCTTATCTCATGCTGCATAACGTCCACCAGTTCATTATATTCCCAGAATGCTGTAGGAGAATCCTCAATTTTCTTCTATATGTTGTTTGCGATCTCTGTTATTTGCTCATCATTCATTTTTAAAAACTCTGAGGCTATTGGTTCATCTTCTGCGCTAGTATATCGTCCAAACTTTAATGCTAAACGTCGATGATCGCTTCCCAGGCCATTTTTTTTCATTTTAGTCTATTATCATTTGGTCTAGTTGTTCATAGACTATTTCTGAGACTAAGGCGTAGTCGATAAATGATTGCCTGTTTCCGCATTGCCACGTTACCTGTCCATGACACTTATTCTCCCTGTTAACTACTATAAGGTTCTGTTCATCACACAGATCCAGCACTAGAGAGCCGTTGTAATCAGTATATCCGTCTAAATCGTTCATGTGTACGTTCATATCTCCCACTAATATCACTTGGCCCGATTTACTGAACTCATTAATATCGCTTCTAATGCAATCAACCAATTCCTTATTTTTTCTCTGCTATCACTACCTGTCCATATGTAAGCTACTCCCAGCCACGTCTTTTTACCTTGCCATGTGCCGCTAATCCATAAATGCTCTTTACATGTCTCGTTTACCCTTCGCCACTTCAGACCTCGCCTAATTAGTACGCCTACGCCTCCGCCTTTCCTTGCCCGGTCATTCTATTGCACCCTTCCCATACAAAATTGTCAATAACAGGCGGCTGCTCCAAATCTCTTAGATGCGTTTCGCTCAAGGTGTACACGCTAATCGCATCATCATTAGCTGCGTTTGAATTTCCATCCATTTTTCCTGCTTGCGACCACCCTGCATGTTAATGTAGCAAACTTTACCTTCTCTATTCTTATCCTTTGTGTGTCTTTTCCTAACTCCTGGTCGTCTAATTCTGCGCTTTACTGGTGTTTCGCTACGTTCAATGCTTAATCCTGCTTCCTGATTGCCTGGGGCCCGCCTAAAAAAGCTACAGCTCGCGCTGCGAATCGACGTCCGACCGGTGTTGCTACCCTTTCGCTAAAATGTATCCCGTCACGCACAAAAGCCCCTTCGCGGCCTGCTCGGTGCACTTCTCGGTTGATGTCAGTGATCGTAAAATTCATTGCTTTAGCTAGAGTATAAATTTCTCTGTTTACTGCAAGAATTGCTCTTTCAATTTCATAGCCCTGCCTTTCAACCTCTGGCACCGTGCACACCGCGATTTGCACTTCATTTGAAACATTCCGCAGGTCGGTGACCCCTTTAGCTATTTGCTTTAGTGATCCCTGCTCCTCGTCCGTGCAGTGCGTCAATCACTCCGCCCATTATCACCACTAGGTGTCTCTCCTCCATTGTGTCCCACATGGGTTCCTTGGCCTTGGCTATCACCTCTCTCATCGGCTTTCCCGGAAGCGCGCTAACCTGGACTCGTTCACCTGTACCTACCCTCTCTGTTATCGCCGGTTCTACTTTACGCAGTTGGAATCCCCAACAAAGACAACTCGACGCTTTTCTTCCCCCTCACCGCCGAAAGCTGCCCCCGAGGTCACAATGCCCTCCCCTCCTGTCTTTGACTTGCCCTTGGCTTTGTTCTCTTCCGCGGCCGCGTCGGTGGTATCCCCCTCGTGACTATCACTGACGGTTCCACCACTGCCTCCCGGCGTTGCGGGTTCGGCTGTCTCTGCACTTGCATCGGAGCCAGCTCCATTCACGGTGCTCGCCTCGATGGTTTCATCATTGCTTTGTTGAATGGTGGCCCTCAGCTGCATCTCTACGTTAACTAGCTTTTATTCTACCTCCTTCCTCTGCTTCTGCTCGCTTTTAAGTTCCTTTTCTAGGTTTGCAACCCGCTTAGCTAGCTTGTCTTTCTCTTGCTCTAGACGTTCTAGCCGCGACCCTAGCACACACATCCTACAGATAAAATCTGCACCGTTCGCTTCGCGTGCAGACTGAAACCGCGTTTCTTCCAACGCGTAAGAACGCTCGCATTCAGAACAACGCACGCGTGGGTTTCCCCTAGTACCAACCATCATCTCGTACTAACAAGGCGTAGATGTGACAAAAAAATTCCTAATTTTACCTATGCGAGAAGAGCAAGAAAGTGAAAAAGCATGAAAATAATTTATAAAGATTGCTTGGCTAGGCTAACTCTCCTAAAAAACAAAGAGGTAATATAAAATAAGAAAACTTATCTCTTTGGCACGCTGCTCCTGCTGCGCTGAAACGGCACCTCAACTCGACACGACCGCTCCCGTCGGCTTCACTCGTGAGAGTGAAGCCGACAGCTTACTGTCTTGAGCACTTGGCGCCATCTAGCGCCGCTGCCGCGAAGCCTGCAGTGGCCTCAGAAATGCATGGTACGCCGGTGCGGGCGAACGCTGAGAAACGTCTCATGCGGCTACCGGGCTTCTATATCACATTTTTCTCTGGACACCCTGCACCATCTAGTGGCACTGCCGAGAAGTCAACGTATAGCCTCCGAGATGAGAAGCGTGGAGCACTAGTGCCTGCGAACGCTAATTGTTTCCTCGCTTGCCGCACACTCAATGGCGCATTGAGTGTGGCACAGCTCATTTAAACGTCGGCGTGAAAGGCGTTAACTGAAAGCAGCACATACTAAGTGCATTTGTGGCGCAGCCTGCTAATGCTTCGGGTAGCAGTCCCTGAATATTTCTTGTGACATGGCCTCGACGTCGGTCCGCTCAGCATCGGGATATTACAAGCGATATTTTTGTCATTGTACAGCGGCACATAACTACTTACCGAAGTTTGAGTCAAAATGTTTCACTGAAAAAAGAATGACACACACCCAGTGAACCAAGTTGGCATCGAAGCGGTTTTTTAAAGACCTGTACAAACCGAGCGGAACATATCCGGCGCTCCAAGTCGGCGTCAGTGCTTGTTCGAACAGCGGTACCTAGCCAGTCCCGTATCTACAGTGACCCATGTCGGCGTGAAAGAAAATCGTTGAAGAGAGGTTAGCGTGAATTGTCCTATTGAAAAATGGAGAGGAATTACAACAAATGTTGAGGACCTTCATCGAGAGGCAAGAATTGGGTTGAAGATGATATGCGAAGACAAAGATATGTTCAATAGCCTGGCAAGGGAACAAGAATTCAGGATCGCCGTCAGCTTAGAATCTGTAAAGGAATATGTTTATCTAGTCAATTACTCACAGGGGACCCTGATATGAGAAAGAAATTTACAGAAGAATAAAATTAGGTTGGAGTGCACGAGGCATGTCCTGATTTGCGTTGAAAAGAAAAGTGTACAATCATTGCATTCTACCGTGCTAACATACGGGGCGAAACGGGGTTAACAAAGAAGCTCGAAACAAGTTAAGGACCGCAAAAGAGCAATCAAGTGTTTCTTGTAATGCTGGATGGATTGGAGGTACAGAATGGATACAAGGCGCAGTGTCAGTGGGTGATGAGCTTGGAATACCTGCGCAGTAATTGGAGATCGTTCACTGCAGTGGACCCATGTCGGCGTGAAAGAAAATCGTTGAAGAGAGGCGCGTATGTTGAAAGAGGGCCGGCTTCACTATCGTCTGTTACCACGATGTATTTGCATACTGGTTGCGACGGGCGCAAGCAAGATCAAGTGTTTTCTTGCTGTGTTAGGTGAGCAAGGCTGTGTAAGCTTCCTGAGTAATCGTTCACTGCACTTCAAAGCACAAAAAACAATGTAAGTCGGCACCTTTTTACGTTTTTTGTTACTGGGAGCACCGCTGACATGGGTCTTATGCAGGTACGTAAATTTGCGCCTTAAAAATGTAGAAAAACTGAACAACCTCATCCGGAAGGCCTTCAAGATTGACCTTGTAATCTCCCAACGCTCCCCCACACAAGGACTACTCCGCTTAGGCCTCCACAACAACTGGGAAGAGCTTGTCGAAGCACACAGTTAACCAACTCGAACGTCTGAAAATTACTGAAACAAGAAGGGAAACACTCAGATGATAAGGATACACTGCATCTATGCAACTGCACGATGCGAAAAGGATAATCCCAGAGACCATCCGACATTACATCACTGTAGTCCCCATTCCAAGAAATATGCATTCAACCCACCATGAAGGAAGAAGAAAAGCCAGAATAGAGACTCTCCGAAAAACCTATGGCCGAAATCCGGACACACGATACACCGACGCAGCGAAATATACAGGAACTCCGGCCCTTGCGATCAGCGTCCTCGACAGCAAGGGTAAAGTGAGAACGGCCACTAGTATCTTGACCAGAGAAATAGATACAGCAGAAGAAAAAGCAATAGCCGTGGTAGTCTCAATCGGTGGGGAGGGAGCAATAATACTCATAGAGTCACAAGCAGCTTGCCGGAATTTTCTGAAAGGGAGAGTCTCCAGGCAAGCCCTACAATTGTTCACAGAAACGGCAAAGAAGAACCTACCAGAAACATATATTGTTCGGACTTCCTGGGGAATGAGGCAACCGACGCCTCCGCCCGAGCTCACGTTCACCGGGCTTTCTCACAGGACGCGCCAAGGAGAAAGGACGAAGTTCCGAAAAAGTACAGCGATATTCTGCAACACTACAGGCTAGACAGAAGAACTTACCCGGGAAGAGGCAGTAATCCTCAGAAAACTGGAAACCAACAACTACGTTCGCAGTATTTATTGCACCGAATCTCTCCTACTCAGCACTCGTACTTCTGCACGTGCTCTGATGTTCCAGACACCCTATGCCATATGGTATTAAGATGTGCCGGAAAACACGGCACCATCGACACTCACACACTAACTGAAAAACAGTGGGAGGCCAAGCTACCAGACCCAGACCCGAACAGCGCAGCCTCATCGAACGGGCACGGGAGATGGCCATGGCCCGCGGCTACCTGCAATAAGGAGGCCGCCCACCTAGGGCACGATCTGCGCTGGCTCAGAGTAAAAGTTTATTCTCTCTCTCTCAAGCAGCTCACTTGTTAAAATTGTTGCTGCAAGCAACCGGCCCTTTGTGTCTGCATGAAATTTTGCTCACATTTACGGGAGGCCCGTTATGCTTGTTATCGGACCTTGCAACTGTGTTTACGAATTAGATGTACTGTGTTTAATGCGCTAATGGTAAACGGTCGCGCGTGCAGAGTAGTCGCAACCGCAGCAATAGATGCAGCCAGGCGTGGCCTTCCCTAGCGGCGATGAGAGGGCACGAGAAGCGAAATTGTTCATGGCAATGGGAGACGACTCTTTCTTTGGAAGAAAACTCGGAGGCAACAAAAATGATGGCGCCTAGCGCCTCACTGACACGAAATCTGTACACTCAAATTTCGGTAGTAATTCACCTAATGCAACACAAACATGCACTTGTCATTTTTACACAACTATCGAGGTAGCCAAATCAATTGCAGCGCAGACCAGTCGTCTGATTAAAAATATGGAGTGGTATGCGGTACGTAGAATACCCGATTCAAAGATTTGTGACATACAAGACCAGTAACGGCGCACAAGACGAAGAACGGTGAAAGACGCAGCACGGGCGCTGAGTCCCAACAGATTTTTTGGAGGACTATTAGTGCAGGCATTTTCATTTGATATGTATATACATCGATTGCAACTCCATCCAAATCTTCATTCTATCTTGGAGCCATATTTTTATGTTGGGAATTTGGACACACTCTTGCTCACTGTTATTACCACTCCCGCTGCGTATAATGTTCGTGTATCAGACATACAGATTTGCAGGTGGAACAAGTGAATGAACTGCCCTATTGTGGAGGAGTCGTTGCATCGTGGGGCGATGGTGGTATTTGTGCTGAGAAGAGCAGTGTTCGTGAAGAAAGCATCACTACAGAGCTTTCCCACAGACAGCCCACAGCCTGGGGTAACAATTGACCTGGGTGCCAAAAGAGGCAGCCGTTGTGCCAGCAGCAAGTCCAGAGGAAGGAAGAGGTCTGCATTGACAAACATAGAAGAGCTCATAAGCATACACAAGCAAGCGGAAGAATGAGAAGCGAGAGCTTCAAAAAAGGTACTAGCTTCAGAAGACGTTCGTAAATTTCAAGTATAATCTTAAGACATGCAGGCAAGCATCACCAGAATTCTTCAGAAGTTTCTTGTATCGAAATAAAGTAAAAAGTGAGCATATAGCACAAAAGAAATATTCATTTATCTCTGAAACATTCGACAACACGGAGTCCCGTGAAAAGAGTGGTATTCTCGAGCCTCGCAGAGCCCCTATGCACTCACGGAGGACAACCTTCCTGAGATGTATCTGCGGCATTGGGAAATACAGAGGACACGCACAACACCAGTTGCACTCTATCCACACGATAAAAATGACGAAATTGACCAGCTTCCCCATATCTACACAAACAAGTTGAAACACGAGTTGGTAATGCTTAAAAAGCTATGAATAGTCTTCGGCGTAATTATGTTTTGGCTAACGGGGAACTGAAGTATTTCGGCGTTTTTTTGTCTGAGCAAGTATACCAAGAAATCTAGGTGAACGATTAGCAAGCAGCTCTAGTGCTACATGCTTGCCGGTTTTAAAGTGTACTAGAAGAGGGTAGTGCGTTCAGGGGCGGCACGCGCCATGCATTGCCATGAGGCGGCGAGTGTGGAAACGTCAGGCTGTTGAATGCCAGCCCATGCGACACAGCTCTGCTGTCGACATCCGTCGGTCCGTCGGTGATTACTGCTGTTGTCAGTTGTGCTGGTTGTACGCAGATAGCGCCTAAGTCGAAGTTTGTGTTGTGTGCGACTTTTCTTGTAATTTATGTAGTTCAAACGACGCATTGTTTATAATAAAGGCTTGATTTTCGCTGATGTGTTCCAGTTTGAATTATACACAGCGGTTGTCACAGCAATATGAAGAGCTGAAATCGTGTAATTATTTACATAACTATTGCATTAAATTTAACTATCCAACTTTGAAATAGCCCAATTAATGAAAACATAATTTTTAAGCAATTAAATAACTAATTAATTAAAATTAATTGTACTGTTGGGTTGCATTACTCATATTACTTAAATAAGTGAATAATTCGGTAAATAATCATTCTGTAATGAAGTAATATTGCTAAATCTAATATATTGTTCATCATGTGACTTTTAGAAGTGAAGTAGCCAGCCTCTTTCCATAATTAATACTCGTGTATTATTTGAGTGATATCTGCATACGAAGGAGAAGGTTTTCATGATAAATTTTTTCATGTGTAACACGTAATTTTTGGAATTGCATGCGCATTCCGCATTTGTTCTCTGTGAATTTCGAATGAAGCTCTCTAACGGATCCAGGCTCAGCCAGAATGCCGTCTAAGCAGGGAAGTGTTAGCTTGCCGTGTTATCGATTAAAAAGCCGATTCCTAAGCGCGATGTATGCAAAGCGCCGTAGCACATCGGAAGCGGTGCAAGACGCAACAGCTCATGCTTTGGTGGCGCCATGTCATGGCTTTTGACATCAAGTGCGGCAGCCGTGAGTCCTTCCTGAACACATTACTCCATATTCTAGTAGTACAGTATATCAGATTCAAGTGCCAATGTTAGGTAGCCTTTTCCCAACCTTAAATTCCAACTAAAAAGAAAAGAAAGTGCAAGTTTGCATTTGCTAAAGGACCTCCGCATTGGCTAAACAAAAGCCAATCGCCACTGAGACGCCGCTCCGGCGGGTGAAGAGCCATCCTGAAGAAACCGAAGACGGTACACGGGAACCCAGACACATAACGCAATAACGACGCAACAAAGAAAAAAAAAGAAGGTTAACCGCGATAAAGAGGCACGCAATTTCGCCACAGACAGAATACGAAGCGAAACAGAAACTTAGGTACGATGTAGGAATGTACGATAGATAACGGCTTGGGGGCAACGAATTTTGTCGGCCGTGAAAACAGCTGTACAGTCGCAATCTTTTTGAAGATGAACACGGGAGCCCGTGGCTTTCTATATCACCAGCGCCGTCAGACGGTAGCCACAATATCTGCGCGCATGCTCGGGGAGGGTAGGCTCCTTTCGTGGCATTACGTCATCGTAGCGCGCATGTCTCATCTGCTAGCAGTATTTTCCCCTCAATAGCAACCAAATTATGACAGAAACCACGATTTTGATGCTTTTAATTCAGAACGTTGTGTTTTTATGCTTGGCGTTATTGTAATTACTTCAGCTTTTCACTTTGTTTAGTTTTTCTTCTGCTGTGTTCTTATCGTACAACGAACAGGCAAGGGAATACAAACATCCGAACTTTTATTTGGTGCAAGTTCAACAAAAGATTGATCCGTTTAGAAGTAGTATTAGTAAGCAGGAATAATTGTCTCTTTGATGATGTTAGTATTTTGTCATACAACCCTTTGCGGAAACGACTACTGCCATCCTAGAGGGCAGTGGCGCGTAAAGCGCTGGCACAAAGTCATGATGAGCTCGAAGGTCCTCCCATTCTTGTCGAACGGTTGCCCACAGCTCGTCCCCAGTCGTCGGGTGGACAGGTTTTCGCACCATGGCTGCTTTGATGTACCCCCATATATTTTCGCGGATGTTCATGTCAGCGCCTTTAACCGGCCAGGAAAGTATGCTGATTCTGCGATTTTCTATATGTTCTTTGACAACGTTTGCCGTGTGAACCGGCGCCAGGTCATGTTGAAACATAAAGTCGGCATCGGGAAAGACGCTGTGGGAGTAGGGCAGCAACACATTGTCCAAAATTTCTGTGCAGTATCGCTGCGATGTAAGGGCACCTTCTATTCGATGCAGAGGCCCGAGACCATGCCTTGACACTACGCCCCACACGTTCACGCAGTTTCGGCCACTCGCGGCGACTCCCTACACATTGGCTGGCTCGTAACTGCATGGAAATCGTATTTTTGACCATCCTTCGCAAAATAAAACGTGCATTAAGAAAAGTTTGTTACCGTGTGCCTCTGGTTCGCCAAACTCGCATCCGTTGGTCTTGGCGAGTTGTAAAAGTCGACTCATCCGAGAAGATCACTCGGCCCCAGTCATCTGTCATCCATGAGGCATGTGCTTCGGCAAACTGGAGACGTGGCTTCTTGTTCGAAGCAGTCACGACTGGCTTTCGTGCAGCTACAGAATTTCGCAGTCCAGCACTTCGGAGGCGTCGCCGGACCGTAGCAAGGGAAGCGTCCACATCTAGCTGCTCCCGCACTTGCCTCGCGGACTGGAACGTGTTCTCGACGACAGCAGCTACCATAAGCCCGTCTTCATCCTCCGTCGTTGCCTTTGGTCGACGCCTGTGTGGGGCACCACAGAGTCGGCCTTCCTTGCTGAATGCCTGAATAATCCTGTTGACGGTCTTTAGCGGCCTGTGCACGAGAGCACCGATGGAGCGCTGTGAATATCCCTTGAGCGAATACTGTACGATTTTCCAACTCTCTTCTTCGGGAACGCGGGCCATGCTGAAATTCAGTTTCTGCTCTGACAGATGCGGTATTGTGCAAGAATGTGTATACGCTCCTCAAAGACGGATGCCGCTTTTCAAATACGCCCACAAGTGTCATGAGCATGCGTTGCCTGGCTACAGATCAACAATGATCTTGAGAACGCCCACAAAACATGACATATGTATTCAAGTTTATTGATGCATCGTGGGGAGCGTAATGAGAAGTTCAACATAGTTACCAATCCCGAACCGTACGGCTAACTTATTGCGATACGCGCGCAGCAGACGACACGCACTTGCTTGCGTGACGCAATGCGCGCGGCAGGAGAATTTGCGAACGCCGGACACACTGCGCATGAGCAATGCTTCTCGTTGCCGCCGCTGAACCGCGCTGTGAGCTCAGAAGACCACGCGTTACCGTGTTCACCCTCAAAAAGATTGCGACTGTACAGTCAATTTCGGCCTGCGCTTGCAGATTATGCCAAAATTAGGCTAAATACAGATCCAGCACGTGCAAAACTAAGTCTAACAGGTTAAAACTATCAAATATGACAGTTATTGTGCTCAAAAATAGCGTTTTATACCATCATAATGAAATTTAGCAGGAAAATGGTTCAAAATGAAGCCTGTACGCAAGCGAACACGTGACACGTCGTGAAGCCATTAACCGTGAACAAGATAGCCCATACTATAGCCGCGGTGGCTTAGTCGCTATGGTGTTTCGGTGCTATAAGCACGAAGTCGCGGGATCCAATCCCTGCCGCGGCGGCAGCATTTCGATGGGCGCGTAATACAAGAATGGCCCTGTTGCGTGCACTGGAGACACGCTAAAGATTCCCTGGGGGTCAAAGTTAATCCGGTGTCCCACACTACGGCGTACTTCATAACGAAATCGTGGTTTTGGCACGTAAAACCCCAGAATTCATTAATTCATTCAGGATAGCCCATGTAACTCCGGTGGACTATGGCTGGCGTTAACCACGGTTGATCGAGTTAACCAAGGTTAAGTTTAACGGCGGTTAAGCTGCCTGTGTAACTAGGACGTAAGCCATTTTGCTGTGCAGATTAGTTCCACTTCTTACATTATTGCGCAAGAAAATTGGCTTAAGAAGTAAGATGAATATATCGCAGTATTCGCCAGAAGGCTGAGTAGTGAGCAATTAGTGGATATCGCAAATATTACTTGCCTGTTTCTGTCGTTGTTGCGGCTGTAGTGCTGGTTGACACAGTTTCAGGATCAGGACCGGCGTCTTGGAGCCATTTATTGACACAAGGTAGTAGTATTGCGGGACACCAGACATGACCACATTGGCTCTGCCCATCTGCGTACGAATAGTCAAGTTCAACAACCTATGCCTCAAAAAAGAACTTTAGGAAGTATGCCAATTCAATAACTTTGCGCAAATGAGAAAATCGCCTGTCGGAAAATCGTATTCGCTAACACAAGATCACCCGTCTTATCTAAGACTGTCATCATTATTTATTTATTTATTTATTTATTTATTTATTTATTTATTTATTAGTTAAAACATTCATTATTCATTATTGCGGGCAGAATTCTTTGGAAACTTCACCGCGGTTGTTGTTTTTTTCGCGCACCTAACCTCTTTCATAACAACTCAGGTCGCTGGGTAGCCCATGGTTTAATGGGCAGAGAATCCGGCTGCTGTGCGGAGTGAACCGCATTGGAAATGAAAACTTGAGTCAATGAGTATTTGACACAAGATGTGCGACTCTTCAATAAAATCTTTCATGCCAATTTCGGTCACTGGGTACCCGCCAGTGGGTATGTGAGGCTCCTAAGTGAACCATTTTGACGTCAACTTGGGTCAATGGTAGTGTTGCAACTATTTTGATTTCGAAATTCGATTTTTCAGATCATCAAAAATCATGGTGCCTTAAAATGTGACTGCCTTAAAATTCTCTATTAAACAGATACCCATAAGGCACTAATAACAAGTAAAAGGGAAATTCTAGTTAATTATTATTTTGAGAATAACTTAAGCAGCGGCAAAGTATTTCGGCCTCGCCGTAGACCTTGTATGCGAAGACAACAGGCGTCTCAGAGTCATAGCACTTTGATAAGAATCTCTAGTGTCTAAAAAGAAAAAAAGAAAAGAAAAAAACACTCGGTATACGGGGTTTATCACCAAATGCATTCGAAATTCCTTAAAACATTTTTTATATAAAAGGACTACACAAATAGTTGCAAGGGAAGACTTGAAACATACCGTTGGAGGAGCTCCTATACGTTGAAAAAAAGTTATACGAAGTAATGCCCAATGATGGTAAGTTATACGAAGTGTATAAGCATTTCGCCGTGGTCGTTGGCATCGGGAAACGCCTCGTGAAGCACTAAGTCTTGCAGTCGGCGCACACGTAGGAGATGTGGGGCGAAAGCTAAGCACAGTGTACGGGCGGCGCACAGGAGACGACACGCCGGGATGACGTCACGGCGCATACGCAGTAGCGCGCAGCTCGTGGGAGCTCGGCCGAGCCGCCGCCAGAGGTGCTTGCTGCAGTCACGGAGATTGTCGTTGTGAAGAGGAAGAGGCGCGAATTTCCGCAACCCTTTAGGAAGCGGGACTCAGCGCCTTAGGTAAGGGGCAGGGGCTGTAAAGAAGAAAGAAAAGAGAGAGAGATGGTCGAGGCGATTACACAGCCCTTGACTGTCAGCTGTAGCCTGGCGGCGCATTCACAATTTTCACGACAGCCCCGTGTCCTCCAGGAATGTGAGAAGGTGCCTGAAGGCAGAGCCGTGGTGCCAGCCGGGAAAGAACAGCTGCGATGCTGAGTCTGTAGCACGGTGTAAGAATAAGGGGAGGTGCTGACACTCTCCCCCCAACGCGCGCGAAAGCGCCGCTCACTCGCGTCCAGATTATGTTCGGCTTGGTTGCAGCTGGTTCGGCGCCGTCGTAGAGGGCGCTGCGGTATGCGGTCCCAGCCTCGGCGGGAAGGCGCGTGCTTCGCTGTCTTTGTGCGCTTTGTGCTTGCATGTGCGGCCGTGCTGTTTTGAAGGCACTCTTTTTGTTCACGGGCCTTTCATCATCTTGTGCTTGTGTATTGTCGCCACGGGCCCTCGACCAAGGTGGAAGCGGCCTTCTGAGAGATTGAAATGGGTAGAAAGTGCTTCGTCACGAACTGCAATTCTGGATACCGAACTTGTGCGGAGCGTGTGCCTCTATTCAAAGTGCCGCCCGACAGCGGTCGTCTGGAGCTGTGGCGCCGTGTAAATCTGAGGGCAGGCCGAACTCTAATGCCTACCGACCATGTTTGCGCCAAGCATTTTTCAGAGGATATGATATCGACGGCATATTACGCGGAGCTCGATAAAATGGTGCTACTTGACGTGCTACTTCTGTCTTCAAATACAGTTACCACCTTATTTCCGAACTGTCCAAAGAACCTCACACGGTCAAATAAACCTCGAAAGCCGCTGCGCAAGAGAGAACCTCCTGTGTGCCACAAAAACTGCTGTGTGCCACAGCAGTCTGTGCAAATTTTGATGCACGTATAAGATATATACTGGGTGTCTTAACTATCATGCACCAAGATTTAAAAATATGAAAATGTCACATAGCTGGACAGAACCAAGGCAATGTCGTCTGTCGTCTCCTGGAGATACTCAGATTATTTTTTGCATTCCGCCTTATTAAATAATTATTTTCATAACTGATTAATCAACTTTTCTAATGCTATAATTAGATAAAAAGTGAGAACGAGAGAATTGCACAGCAACATGAAAGATTCCCGATGCAGCGTTTTGTTGCTCAATACGTGATACATAAAAGTGTTTTCCGAGCGTGAAAGAAACCCGCGAATAGACTCAAAATTGCCTCGAGGCACTTTGCGTGTATTCGTGGGCTTCTTTCACGCTCGGAAAAATACTTCTACGTAGCGTGTATTGAGTAATAGAAAGCTGTATCGGGAGTCTTTCAGGTTGCTCTCCAATTTTCTCATTGAAACTTTCAATATAATTATAATATTTGAGAAGTTGATTAATTATTTAGACTAATCATGTAATTAGGCCAAATGTAAAAAAATAATCTCAGTATCTCCAAGGGACGGAAAACAACATTACCTTGGTTCTGTTCAGCTACGTGACATTTACATGTTTTTAAATCTTTGTGCACCCTGTATAATAATGCTGTTTTCTGTGCAGAAGTGTGCCTGGTTTTCAAATTTCTGCCATCCTGGATACTGAATGTTTTTTACAATGTGCGTGCGCTGTATATTACACGGTTGCATGTTTTTATTCAACATTTTTGCATTGTGGGAGTGTATGACAGCGTAAGCTTCTGGGAAGGCTATCCTCTATTAAAATTATCGAGCTGCTTCATGCACAATTTTTTAATTATTCTGTCTTTGCAAAATAAAAAATAAAAAGTCTATGAGATTATTGTGTGCTGGGTATAAGTGTATTTTTGGACAGGCTGTAGCATGCATTGTCAAATACGCTTGCATTGACCCATTATCATATGCAATTTAAGAAAAAAGAAAGTCACCTCTTAAATCCTGCAAGACTCACTCACTCCCCAAACGACGAAAGCCAAATGAATAATATATACAGTCTATGTTAAGTGGAATTGAAATAAAAAAGATTTTCACAAGGTAAACTGTATTAGTGGTATTGTAATCCAAGATAAAACGCCTGCCTTCGTCCCGCCTTATAAATTATCTTTTGGAAGATTTCTTTACATAGCTATGTGCTTTCTCATCATAGGTTCTAGCCATGAACACCCACTTTGCTCTAGTGCCTTGCATATCGCAAGCTTGCGCCGTTTCATTTCTTAAATTATATCGTGTCCACACTGAATTCGCGTCACGATGCTTGAACGGTTTTCTGAGTTTGAATTTTCCGATGCAGTCACTATTTTCTTCTGATCGAGGGGTAGCACGCGGGCTTACGCTTTCATTTTTTTAAGCTTGTATGCATGACTAGATCGGCCGCAACAAAATGTGCGCGCGAGCGGAATGTGAGTGGGCGTTGAGTGCTGCCCGATCGATCCGTGTTCACGTCATTCACGCCCTGCACAATATACGTTCATGTTAGCAAAGCATTCAGCCTGGGACACTTATCACCTTAATCTGAAATAACGAATTTCCTTCGCGCTTTGAGTTTTACTGGCGCCACTATGAACGAAAATTTAGCGGAGGCAGAGGAATGCCAAGCCGCCGGCGCCGCTAAGCTGGGACCGCTGGCCGCGGCGCCATCTATCTGCTCGCAGCAGAGCTACTCAGTGCGCCCGCGCGCGGCCGAACATAATCTGGACGCTCGCTCGCGCGCAGTGTCAACACCTAAATATTCTTCCACCGTGGTCTGAAGGGAGTCCTAGGCGTCGGAATGATGCGTAGAGAGAAGCCCTTTCTTTCGAGAAGGCGGGGCAGAAACAAGGTAGATGGTCGCTTGTTTCCGCCTCTCCGCAGGCTGAGCGCACGAACACCGAGAGCATTCGGCGCTAATGCGGGGGAAAGGAGAAGCGCGGATGGCGCCGGCAGCACATCTGCGCGTTGCCTCGTCGGTGCTGCTACAATTTGTTTCTCTCTGTCGTTCCCATTTTCTCTTTCTCTCTCCCGAGAATAGCTCCGCCAGGTAGTTACCAGGAAACGCAGTGGCCGGCACACATTACAGCCGGCTTAAACAGCTCCGCTGTAAAAAAAAAAAGAAAATACCACCTAGACATTTTTGTGTTCAGCGTTTCGGTGCTAGGTGAAGGAAACACTAAAGGATGATGGTAGAAGTCACAGTCATGAGCATGACTTCATCAAAAATGACAATAACTTAGCAAAAAAAGCTTAACACTCAAAAACCAATGCAATGGGTTCAGATGTGGTACCAAGTAAAGCAAAAGGCTAAAGGTTGATGGTCGAAGTCATATTCATGAGCGTGACTCAGCAAAAATGACCTCAGCGAAATAAGATTAACAATCAAAATCCAGTGGAATGGGTTCGGATGTGGGACTAAGTCGCGGAAAAGGCTAAAGGTTGATGGCCGAAGTCACAGTCATGACCATAACTCAGCAAAAATGACAATGACTCAGCAAAAAAATATTAACACCCAAAAACTAATGGAACGGGTTCGGATGTGGTACTAAGTGAAGGAAAAGGCTAAAGGTTGATGGCCGAAGTAGAAGTCATGAGCATGACTAAGGCTTTCGCCTTAAGGTACCTCAGGTGTAGCTACACGGACTCCTGAGAACTCACGACATGAATGTCATGACATGCGTGTCACGTCATTCATCAAATAGCCGCCTACGTCTTGGTGCTCTAGTGATCGTTTCGTTAACTTGATAGGCTCGCCGCACACTGCTTCGCATAACATCGATTCCCACAGGGCGTGGGATCTGCCGGCTTTTTTCCGTCCTACTTTGTGAACAGCGCGCGAGGCACTCTTATGTGCTCGCTGCATCGTGTCTCACAGGTTTCACACGCTCATTACCGTGCTATGCGGCGCATTCTGAATTTGATTTTGTCTGGTGGGTTTCTCTAGTCGGATCTGTCGAGTTTATTATGTGGTGCATTCCCTTTTTGTGCCGATAGCTTAGACGGTCTCAGCTAGCGAGCGTTCGCTCCGACGGGTGTTTGGGGGGGAGTGAAACGCATCGAAACCATTGTATATCAAGAATGTCATCGATGGTAATCGAACGCACTTATTGAGTATTGCCCAGCCAGTAGGTATTACCACTAGTGTACATTTAGTCACTGCTCTCCCAATTGATACTGTTTTTCGTGTGAGGCTTACCTCTTGGTCAGAGACGGCAAGCGAGTGCATTACCATGCGCCTGCTGCAGCCCGAGCACTTTGAGCACTGGGGCCAAAGTTGAAACAAGCAGGTCGGCACAGAATATTTCCTGTGCATATAAGGTACCCTGTGTCGACCCCGCTTATCCATGTCTTGAAATGATGACATAACCCCAAATCATCAACGCAGGTAAGTGACGTGGTCGTGGCGAGCACGTATCTTCGTGCGATTGCTTGGAGGGATGCAATCACTTTCGCGAGAATCCGCATCTTGGCACCGGGCGGTTCTGACAGCGTTAGTTGCGCAGTGCAATGATGTGAACTTGGCACAGCCGGCGTCTTTCGCCGCTTCATGACAAATCTCGTGACAGTTATTAATCCCTAAAAATACCTCTTCGCTCATCCTAAGAATAGATTGGTGAAAAACACCTCTTCAGTTCATCGGCTAACGTAACCACACGTCCGCAAGCGGGTAAAGCACAAGTGGGCCTTACTAAGCCGAGCGTGCCAGCCGCTGCCACACCAGTAGCGTTTACGACCAGCCGTGCCGGCAGTCGATTGTGCAACCTTGGACAGCTTCGGATTGTCTTGGGACTCCAACCCACGTTATCATGATATCGCTTGCTCTAAGGACCGGAACCAGCTTGGTGTCTCCTATCAGCCCGCGAGCAACCACTGTGCCGCATTTCTTTATGGGGGAGAATTAAGAGATATTGTACCAAACCAGTTCGAGAGATGGTTAAGTGTTGTGAGCCGGTTCGCGAACCGTCATAATCTTTATTTCATCAAACCGGAACTGAACCTGAACAGAATCCCGCTCGCCAAACATGAACCTAACCGGCATTTTTTCACGTTTCGACACCCTAGTTAGAACACAAATTCTTCCTGCAGGAGCGCATTGTTGCGGCGCCGACAAGCAGGGGTGACCTGTGCATGTAGCTCGTAGACTTCAAAAACGCATTTGGTTCTATCCTCCGCGTGACGCTCATCGTCACCATCAGTTCAGGTGGTGCAGAGGTGTTCATAGACATCATGAAGGACCGACACCACATCAAGAAGACTTCAATAAATGCGGAAGTAGGCGTCATAACACCAATCAAGAATTAAACTTGGACCCGGCAGGGATGTCCGTAAAGGAAACACCTATTCAATCTATTGATCCATCATGTATTACGCGCTGTGCAAGACGGAGAGATGCCGCACAATATTCTCGCAAAGCGGACAATTTAACCCCACTAGCAAACAGCCCCCAACCGCTGCAACTGATAATCACCCTCACCTGTCAGGAAGATGAAGACGAAGTGAATTGAGCAAGCGTAGCTTCTTGCCTTGCTGCGATAGTTTTGTCATAGTGCAGGCTTAATTGTGCTTCTTGGACGAGAAGACATCTGAAGCGATGACAGCCGGCACGTCATCGTTTGCGTCGAGCATGCCTCTTCGCACTCTATCCCCCAGTGATATAGTGTAAGGCTCGCCACGTCGACATGGAGATGACCGGTTCCTGTTTCTCCAACAGTGACCCTATGGACTCCGACAACGACTACACCGTCGTGGAGGGCAAGCGACTGAAGAGGAAATACCGCAGGACAACCAAAGATGTGAGTGAGCAGCGCCCCAATGTGCCGCCTGCACCGACTTACAGGATTGCTTTTGTACCTCTCGACGTGTCTAAGAATTTAAATTCCGTGCACAGACAGGTAGTCAACACCTACCTTGGTAATGTGGCTCCGAAAGGAATTAACGAAGTGCGCTTCAACACCAGAAAAAACGTAGTCACAGTGGAAGTAGCGACGCAAGCCGCCCTAGAAAAATTGAAAACCGTGCGCATACTAGGGCACATAGAAGTCCGGTCGTTCATTGTGCACAGTGGTCACACTAGGGCAGGCGTTATTTCCGATGTCGTGATTGACATCAGCGACGAAGAGTTCCAAAGGCTTCTGTCTTCAACAGTGAAGGTTCTCGACTTTCATCGCTTCGGTCGCTCGACGAGCGTCAAGCTTCTTTTCGAGGGACACACGCTACCTGATCATGTCAAGGTGGGCTATGTGAGGCACCCGGTGCGTCCTTATGTGCCGCGACCAATGCAGTGTCACAAGTGCCTGAAGCTAGGCCATGTCAGCGCTGTCTGCACAGGCCAGATGGCATGCCTCCACTGTGGCGGCAGTCATGACATATCTTGATGCACAGTAAAAGAAATGAAGTGCTTGAATTGTGGTGGACCCCACGAGGCCAATTCCAAGGATTGCCCTAAAAGAAAAAAGGAGATAAAAATACTGAACCAAATGAGCAAGACAAGTATGTCCCACAAAGACGCAGCAGCGTTAGTGAAAAACCGGAGGAGACGTTCACGTCGTCGACGTGGGAAAGCTGTAGGTGCAAACGAGAGCTCCTTGGCTCCAATTCCACAGGTCCAGCACAAGGTAGTTCAATCGGCCTCGATCGATCTCTCCGAGCCATTGCTTCAAGCGAGCCTCACAAGCCCGGATTCGAATATATGGCCATGCTTGCCGCAGCGTAGACGCGCCTTAGACAGTCAGCGCGAGCACGGACAATGCACTGAAAAATCACCGTTGGACTCTGTCATCAAAGCGATGCTGCGTCAAATAATCGACGCCCTGCAGCTGCTACTGACTGGTTTAAATACGCCAGTGGCGCTAACAGCTGCAAAAATTATGCAAGCTATAGACAGTCTTCTGGCTACACTGTAGTAGCATCTACCTCTGCCCGCGAAGGTGACTGTGCTGTTCTGGGAAGTCATCGTGTTCACCACGATGGGAACTCATCATCGTGTTCACCATACCAGCATCATCCTTCCTCTTCACATCCTATTTCTGTTATTCCCCCAACCCCCTCCCCAGCGTGGAGTAGCAGGCTAGAGGCACTTCACTCAGGCCGACCTCTCCACCTTTCTGCCATTAAAACGTCTCTCTCTCTCTCTCTCTCACCTGCAACCTGGCAAAAGCGATTGAACTGCGACTAAACCCGGCAAAATGCGAAACTGTCCACCTGCAACGTGGAAGTAACGTGGAACTCCTCTTGGCAGAACGTTATATTACACATTACAACGATCCGATTCCAGCAATTGGAGAGGCGGAACAGCAATAATTCCAGGGGAAAGAAGTGGGCTTCCGTCTACTTTTGCACAATACACTAGTGGAGAACGAATTCATCTGGGCCAAGTTATTATTTTGTCCATGTTCACCCCATGTCACATGTTGAATGAGTACAATCTTTTTTTTTATTTGCAGCACTGAAATTCGCAATGCGAATGGTTAACAATGGAGAGGGAGACTGGCGGTACTTGGATGAGATAATTCGACCTCTCAATAATAAAACACTATATCTCCCGGCAAATGCTTGAAATCCTTACTTATTATACTATGTGGCAAGTTGAGTTGTAGGGATGCCGGAGGCAGCAGAACTGAGCGACTTCTGCGGATTGGACTGCGATTTGAAGTCATAGGGAATAGGGAATATGGGAATATTGGGAATATGGCTCTCAAAGAACTGAAAACTTTGTTGAAGGACGCCTTTGTGTGACTCCAACAAAGGCGGACCTCTCCTTGTTCCTAACACAGGAAGGGAAGGTGCCTCTGGGCTGCAGTGGTATGGACTTAGTCACGAAAGGCATCGGCGAGAATTGGCATCGCGTGTCATGTATATGATGGAGAAGCCGGAATCTCAATAGCCAATATAATTCTACAACGATAGCGCCACCATTGAGTCATAAAAACTCTTTGCAGGCGGGTGGCTACCACCGACACCGTACAACTACAATCCCAGCCGAACCAGGGCCAAACCATAGATTGTGTTGCAGCCAACCCACCAAACACTTATTTAATGAGATCGGAATCATACCTGGGGTGCTATGCAGGATGCGCCTAGTTTCTCGTTCGCACAAGTTTTACCCGAGTTTGCTCGATGGCAGTCAGTGAACAGAGATAGCAAGGAACGTGCAAAAACAGCAGGTAAAAAGAAATGTTAAGATAAAGCTGAGTAGGACAACATGAGCGCACCGGGCTTCAAGCACAGAAGACTGCGCAACAAAATGCGCCAGCGCCGCGTATTCTTATCAACGTATTATCGCAATTTAGCAATACCGTCACTATCCCGCTGTCTATCTACACACTTGCCGGGAGCCGCTTGCCACGCCTTTCTAGGGCGCGTCAAGGTCGTGCCTCCTCTTTCAGCCATTATCTTTCTATCCCCCGTCGAATGCGAACAGGGCACTTGCGGTGCATTCTTCCACCTGCACTTTCCCTCAGTCGAATACTTTAAAATACAACAAATGAAATAACGAACAATTTATTTCTTAATGTATCGGTTTTTCGTTTTGAAGGCTATAAATTTGTGACGACAATTAAACGGAGATTGAGCGAATTATTAAATTTTGCACTTTTTTGCCGCGAGGGGCGACAGTGAAGCGAAAACTTTCAAGCGGATACATTCTAGAGAGTCGCACGCACGAAGGAGTTCATACGGTGAGCAGTCGCCAGGGGCGCTGCCGTGCTATACTCGATTAAGTCAGTCACGACTATGACAAGGTCGATCCAAATGGTCGCGAAGCTTCGGGCGAAAAGCGGTTCAGAACGGATTGTCACCGACATCAGCAAGGGTGGTTATGGGAGCAGCGATTACAGCGCGACTATGTTTGGAGGGAACAAACATTGGGAAAGAAAAAAGCGTTTTTTACTTAATGCGAGGCACAGTTTGATTCATTCAACGAAAATACAATACCTAATCAATTTTATATACGCATGGCGAAAAAAGAACAACTCTATTTTAGTTTATCGTTATCAATAAATACGCTTTTTCAGCGCCCAACGTAACTGCGCCCACCGATAGCGGCGGGCGTTGATGCCGCTATCACTTGCAATGCAATTGAAGTGGACAGAAAGGCGCGCGCGTAAAGTTCACGCCTCCATCACATGTTGTGTTGCTTTGCTTGTCGACGTTTGTCTGAATTTGGTGACGCGGGTAGTTTCATTGTTTCTTAACCTGTTCAGTCAAAAGTAGTGAGTTGCGACCGCCGGTTAGTTGTTTACTTTAGTTGTTTCCGTGAGACAGCGCTGGCCGACGGGCTTGGCGGCCGACGAAAGGACGAGCACTCTACGCCCAAGGCGTTCGCCGGCCTTCAATGAAAGTATGTTCCGTGCAGCGATGCGATTTCGACACCCGTACGGCTGAACTTTGTCCTGCATCGCTTTCCGCGCTGAAAGCTCGAAACGCCCATGGCGGGGCATTTGAATACGATATACAGCTCTAATGGCAGGCCTTCGAAAACAAATTTCGCGCCTTTGAGAACAAATTTTGCGTCACTTCTGTTTTAACGGATATGATGTCAAATTATTTTTTCTTCCGCCGAAAGTGTTCCCGCCTCACACACATGGCGCTAAGCCCCATGAACCGCAGATGAACCGCCATGTTTTGAACGCGTGGGCTTCTATGGAAGCTTCGTTACCAGGTATATTTATTTACCTTGACTATGATCTGTCCATTTACTGTCTATTGCGGGAATGGCAACGCAGCGCTGTGGCATGACTGTTCACCGCAGGTGCTTCACTGAGGCGGCTATTAGGGCCGCCGCTTTACCAACTGAAACGACACTCTAGCCATAGAGACGGGAGCAACGGCTGTCGCTGCAAAATGGCTGTGCGGTATTCTAGGGTCCGTAGTGACGCAGCACAGTGAAAATACGCCAGTTTATCTGCGTGCGTGAAGCCTCCGTGATGCTTTGCGATGAACAGCGTGCTACCCAGCGACACAATTCATCGCTTGTCATCGCTTACTCAGTGAAGGATCCTCCGTGCGCCTGTGCGCGGAATTTGATTGTGTTGTTCACTCAAACGTGCTTGCCGATTGCCTCTGCTGCTGAGCTAACAGCGAACGCAGATGGATATCGTATAATGACAGCGCAGCAGTCGCATTTTGGCAGGTGAGGGCTGTTGTGTGCATTTAGGAAATTAGACTTCGAACGCAGGACGGTGTTGCAACTGTTTAGTGTGCCGTGCTTGTAATTAATAAATGCCATCGCACTGGGTCTAGAAAAGCAATCGTTTCTCGACACTGACCGTGTTGGCGACACTGCGGCTGCCATACATCACCGACGGCAGAGCAGCCATCTCAAACGACAGCTGCGATACGTTGTCGTTGGAAAACACTACGCACTACTCAGCATCGTCGTCCACCACGGCGCATCTATACGCTTTGCAAGCAGCTACAGTGACCTGCCGCTAATTATTTACTGTGCACTGCGTCGCCACAATTCAAGCAATGAAACCGTGTTGGGAGGTCATGACAACGCAAGAACATATATGCATAAGCCAGCGAAAGAAGACGCTTTGTTTTTTATAGCGGTGCTCAGTACATTACCGATGACAGTGCGTTGTGCGTGTTTTATTTCGGCGGTCAAGATTGTGGATGGCCTCTCAGTTCCGCACCACGTCGCTGTTGCCGAAAAATAAGTCGGGCGTGGCCCAACCATGGTGGGCGCGCGCAAGAGTTACATGCCTCGCGCGGGGCGTGACCTATGGCTTTGATTGACAGGCGAACTCGTGCCAAACTCGTACATCGCGAAACCCCCCTCGAGTTGAACGCACGAACATGGCAGCGGCAGCAGGAGCCTGTGTAATAGCATCCAGCGGCAGAAAGCGTCAATATGGCCGTCTGGATCCGTTCACCTACATGAGGGACGTAAAGTTTCAGCGTCATTTTCGCCTTTCAAAACGCCAGTGCGCTGGCTGTGTGACGAGTTAGGTGAAAGCTCTCGTCTGCGGAGACAGTGTGGCGGGCAAATTGTGCTTTCCGAGCACAGACTCATGTGTCTAGGCTGCGGTGGAAAAGTTCGTCCGACCGCTTGGGCTCTCCGGCTTCAAGCGCTGTTCTTCCATCGCGCCTCAGCCCCAGGCCAGGTCCGGCGGCGCCATGGGTGTATTGGGGCACCTGCGAGCAATTGGGGTTCAACCCGGACCAACTAACCTGTGAAGGCGAAGTGGTCACATTATAAAGAAGGCTCAGGATGGACGCCGGGCTGCCTTCCGGTACAACAGGTGCCGAAAGCAGCTTTCGCACTTACACGGTACTGCTGCACTGCACGGGCAGCGAGCCGAATGAAATTACTTCGCCAACACGGACCGCCTCGGCCGTCCGAACGACCACCTCTTTAGGCGGCAAATGATTTGGCTCACGTACTGCGTGAGGGAAAGCACAGATATATGGCTGTTGAAGGAGATGACCGGCGACTTGTTTCCTCTGTCGGAGCACAACATCGCCGACTGGGAGAACTACCCCCGCGAGGTCGCGAGAGACGAGTTGCTAGCGCGACCTCCATTCGGGGGCCCCGGGAAGATAGCGCGAATTGACGAGTGCCTTGTTCGCGGAGAGCAAAAGTACAATCGAGGCCGCCTAATGACGGGCGACAACTTTCCGCAGAGCCGCCAAAATTACGGCGGTGTTAAAGATGTGGCCCATGGGCCTTCGGAATGGTCTGCGCGACCAAAGGGGTGCGGCGACTTTTCACGGTCGACCGACGAAAGGCGGTGACGCTAGGTGCCATTATTGCAGCCAATGATCAACCGGGGATAATTATTCATCTTGACGAATTGCCCGCACACAAATGTATCCCAAATTTAGTGGATGTTCACGGGGCTATGCGTCAACCTGTATTAAGAGGCAGTCAACCACTGCGTCAACATTGTGGACCCCATCACGGGCGTTCACACGCAAAAAAATATAAAGTTATTGTCAAAAAAAAAAAAAGTGAAGCACCGCCTCGTAAGCGCTAGGTACAGGGTAACTGCACTGATGCTGGAGTCCCAACTGGGGTGGATGTGGTGGCAGTCAACAGCAACGTGCGCTGCAAAGTCCCCTTTTTCCTGCGGTTGTGCCTTTGCCAGGCAATTGAACGTTATGTTTGTCTTATGCAGATTAATCTTCAACCCCACTTTTACACTTGCTCAGTTAATGTCCTCAATCATTTGCTGTAATTCATCCCCATTGTTGCTGAATAGGAAAATGTCATCCGCAAACCGACGGTTGATGACGAAACAACGGATTCGCCGTTGATCCTCACTCCTAAGCCTTCCCAGTCTAAGAGCTTGAATACTTCTTCTAAGCATGCAGTGAATAGCATTGCAGAGATTGTGTCTCTTTGCCTGACCTTTTCTTGATAGGTAACTTTCTACTTTTCTTGTGGAGAACCAACTTTGCTGTGCAATCCTTGTAGATATTTGCCATTATATTCACGTATGCATCCTGTACTCATTGATTACGTATTACCTCTATGACTGCTGATATCTCTACTGAATCAAATGCGTTTTCATAATCTATGAAAGCCATATAGAGTGGTTTATTGTACTCCGCAGATTTCTCTGTTACATGGTTGATGACATGGATATGATCTATCGTAGATATCCCTTCCTGAAGCCAGCTGTATAGTAAAGGTTGGCTGAAGTAAAGTGTCGCCCTGATTCTATTTGAAATTACCTTGATGAATATTTTATGCAATACTGAAAGCCAGCTATTGGGTCTATAATTCTTCAATTCTTTACCGTCTCCCTTCTTATGGATGAGTATAATGCCGGCGTTATTCCAGCTTTCTGGTACAATTGAAGTCGTGAGGCATTGCGTATAAAGGGCCGCAAGCTGTTTGTAGATACTTGCTTATTAATCGCTAGTTCACTATATTGCTAGTTTGTGTATCTAATGTGCGTACACATAACTGATACTGTGTATTTGTTTTTCAGGCCATTGCCAATTTACTATTGAGCTACTTTTTCTTATTTTTCTGGATATGTATTCATGCAACCAATATGCTTCCAGCGGTTACCTCAGTATCGTGACAGTAAAACGAGCACCACTTCTACTGAGATCCTCCACGCTTCTTGCGATACCACCTAAATCCCAGTTATTCATAGCAAGCGTCAGTGTGCCGATGAAGTATTGAAAAGGGCAATCGAGTACGCTGACGCTCAGCTGGGTAAGTGCACATTGCTCGCCCGAAGGCTTCGTCGTTCGGTGGCCATAAAAGAGGTTTTATTTTGATCAGGCTGGGGGAACGATGAAGACCCCCAGCAACGCCGGCACTTACGAGATATTATGTGATACTAAAGCCTACATGGGAGCATCGGAGTGCTCGGTGTGTGAATACCTTCCTCACTAGTCGCGCGCTTTCGCCCTGTTTTCAGTAACGTTCAATACCCTTCCCCGTTCAATAACCTTTTCAGTCACAGGGTCTTCACATGAAGACACAACATACTTTTGAATGTAATGAGAAGTTGCGACGAAAAGTTAAAAACATAACCTTGAACTAAACATAACCCTCCTGTCAGCAAAGAACAGTGTTAGAAGCAACTTTAGCAACTTTAGTAGAGCTAGAAATGCAAAACAACCGTATTATATGAGGCGCACTACCAGGTTTTATTAACAGCTCGACGTGTTGCTCTGTGTAGCTGCTGTTAATTAGTGTTCTTTTTTGCGTCAGGATGCCCTCTGTTAAAGAGAAGCAAGGTATCTACTGATAATAATGTTTCATGCACTTTTTATTATGCATTGGAAATTCTACAAGAGTCCCTTATCAATTTTTGTCAATTTTTTTTCGAAAGTGTCAAATGATCGATGGAGCGAGAAAGCAGGCGTCGGTCATCTGTAGCCGTGAAACGGCACCTAAACTCGCATTGCTATTGACTGCGCCGCCACGTCACGAGCACGCTTCTACGGAATTTCCATCGGCTGCCACGCCACGCCACGATCTGCTCCTTGACGGAGCACAGCAGACGAAAGTCAACACCTGTTGTCACGGTAGCGTGTAAGGTGTTGCCTCAGGGGAGAGGGTATCGTCGCGACGCCACTTCACCCTCACTCTCGGCACGAGCATGAGGGTGAAGTGGCGTCCTTCAAGTGGGTGAAGCCGAGCCAACGCCTCCTAGGCAGCAGGTCTGTGCACGATGCTTTATGGCGTCCTGTTACTTGGAACGAAATTTCCTTTGTCTAGCCCGCCGTGACGAAAGCGGTGACGTCAAAATTACCGCGGCTTATTCGGGATCATCCCCATTAGATTCTATGGCAGTCAGAGGAGGAGGACGTGAAACGTCATTGATATAGAAAGCTATGCGCGATTTACTCCTGCGCGGTTCCCTCTGACACGGCCCCACTGGCAATCGCGGCTCGCCGGGCCTGGTAGAAGGTCGCCAGTTGGCTTCCCAGGTCCAGTTCGGAGAGTCTTGCCTCCCAAGACCACGTAGTGAGTGTGTGTGCTGTGAGTCGTGGCGAGATTGCTACAAGGTAGGATGACGTCTTGAAGTGAACACGCGATGTGCTATCTAAGAGACGTTGGTAGGGCATCGATAGCGCGCCAGATGTTGAGTGATGGGAGAGGGCATTGTCGCGTCGGTGGCATGCTGCGCTGGCACCCTAGGCTGCTGCTACTGCTTGTTGAGGCGGGAAGCGCGTACCGCTATGGTACACTAGTCACGGCGCAAAACTAGAAGGACAGCTCAACGCCGTTGAATTGGACATTATTGCTTTCGCATTCACAACTCATAAGAAGTAATTAGCTGTTCTCGGATTTTTGATTATGACAACTGGCTGCAGTGACAAATTTTATGTTGCAGGTGAAAAATGTTTGTGATATGTTAGGGCAGTCTTTCGTGAAATCAATATATAAATTTAAAGCCACTATAACAGCCATTCATAATTCCTGACTAAAGGAGGTTAGTTCACAGCGTTGTGGTCATGGAGGAACATTAGGCGACAAAACTTGGTTGGGAGTTTAAACTGGGCCCTTACTCCTGTTAAATGGCTGCGCTATTTCTTCCATATTTATCCGTCGGACAGTCAGTACTACAGCCTCCACTCTTGCACCAATTTGTGGTTCACCATCACGCGAATACCTGCCACTGAATTTTCGACGCCGTAGCTTGTGCGACCGCTTTGAAATAGCCTGTGCCATTTCAGAACTGTGCCATGAGCTGGCCCATTGTCACTGCACACTGTCACCGCCTCGGTATCAATTCCCTTGGAATTGGGACGCTTTGAATACAGAAACTGGATCACTGCTCGTACTTCAAATTTTCTACGTGGATGCTGCCATTTTTGTTCCGATGCTGTAGTGTTGTTCTTCGGTACTCTATGGCACGACAATGTATTATTCCGCCAAAACTACATACCTGGTCTCATTTTGATACCTATTGCGTAATCGTTTTCCAAAATTCTAGTACCAATAATACGAACCTTAGGAATGCTGTTGAGTTTCCAAGGGTGGAAGGTTCCTCCCGGACACATCCAATGACCGGAAACCTCCGATGCTCTCCAGCCAGAGATGACGTTGCGTGCTGATGCTTGGCGAAGGAACAATTAACTTGGTTTATTTCACAATTTTACCGGCATTACGCCAAGAACAAAGCAAAGGAACTACGAAAAAAACAAGAGACGTCAGCTTGTACGCTGGGCCTGAAAAGTCTCAGGAAAACCTTTCACACCTCCGCGCTGCTGCTCTTATGGCCTTTTCTACCGCCAGAGTGAAAAGGGCCTTTGCCTCTTCTGCGTCTCCAACCCCCCTCCCCCACACATCGTCCACTCCCCACACGTGGTGTCAGCCACACAGTCACGGTCCACACTTATAGGTCACGGTGGTCCGAAGCTTTCTGTGTGGTTCTTGGACGGCGAACAGCGGAGTGCAGTCATTGTTGGGGCGAGTAATCCAAGGGCACCCGCACTTAGAGGGAGGTAAGCCCGATAAAGCATACGTGCACATGTTACCGACGAACAATCGTGCGCAGTGCGAAGTCAAGTGATTGATTCCTGGCACCAAGCAGCGACAACCGGAGCCCGGCTGTCGCTCGGCTGGCCTTGTGAAATAGCTTGGAATGTGGTTGCGAAGGCGGGTGATTCCTGGCAAGACGCTGCAGCAGCAGGCACTTGGCGCGCCGTATATGACAACGCCTTTCGTATATTGGATGCCTTCTGAGAACACACAGCGCCATATCACGTCCGTGAACAATGCGCAATCTCACAGCTGGCTGCGGTCGTTGGTGCTGGTGTAGAGTAACGTGTACCGGTTATCAAGAAAGTGAATCAAGAGGAATCATTTCAGAAGTGAGGCTAGTCAGGGTAATTGCCTCTGGCAACGTAAATGCGCTATGAAAGGCATTACGTCATGGTTCAAATTGTCGTCAATTTATATGGTCAATGCGAGTACGTGGCATACAGGGGACACGTTGAATGTTAAAATGTTTGTCCCTGAACCTTCGCCGTTCGCACAAGATGTCGAAACCGACCCAATGTCTAAATTCACACTTTGCGAAGAAATGCAGCGGACCGTCTGGAGGCTGTGAGTCGAACGTTTCAATAAATTAGAAAGCGAGAGAAACGAAGGGAAGGCAGCGAGGTGAACCAGGTTGCACCTGGTTTGCTACAATATGCCATAGGAGCCGTAAGCGGGCAGAGAAGGAAAGGCAAAAGGAAAGTAGCAAAGCGGTGATCTGGGGCAGTTGGTACACTGAGGGACTAGCTCGAACTTACAAGTGAAGGAATGACACCTTACTAATGAACTATACCTGCTGGCAGGCCACATGTCACATGCGCGAACTGCCCATCGTGAGAGGTCAATTTCTTGATCAATCTACAATTAACAGTGACACTAAGAAAAAAATGAACACGTGATGCGGCCGCATAAACATAACAGCGTTCATCGCGCATTCAGAGGCCTTATGTAGCCGTCTGTGCAGCGGAACCAATTAGCGTGAAGCGGTGAGGCAACTCAGTCGAAATTCGTTCTCGATCGTGCTGGAAAATACAGGCATAGTCGCGGAGCTGTGTCCATAGTGCGTATGCGTCATTTCACACACACACACACGCATAGTGTGTATGCGTCATTTCACACATACACACATAGTGTGTATGCGTCACTCCACGGGCTTAAGAACAAACTTGACAGACGAGTGTGCAAATAATAATATTAATAATAATAGGATGTTATTTATTACTGAGGAAGCTGCTTACCTGGTTTTCTTTGTTCCAGTAACATCGTTAGTTCGGGATCCATAGGAGCATCCCTCAGGTATGTGTTATAATCTGGATTTGTAACTTCAGGGCACCACTCCTTTACACACGTGTTATTGCATTCTGCAAGCGTGCATAATAATCTATCATTGCCACTGCTTCCTGGAAACTCAATGTAAGGAAGAAAAATTTTGCAGCAGCGGCATTTCTAGCATAGTTGCCGAACTGTTGTGCAGATAGGCAGCTCTTGTGTATCGCTGAACATAAGACTAACCTGTAGGTATCTCAACGTTAGCCATGCGTAAAAACACACTCGTTTTCAAAGACACTTTGCCAGCTGAGTGTCAATGTGTGAGCTCACAAGTTGTTAATTCATTGTAAAAAGAGCACACCAGCGTACGAAAGACTGACAGAACGGACGGAAGAAAGCGCTCGAAATCAACCTTTTTATTGACAAGGACACACACACGCACACATAAGATCGGTCCGCGGCTGACACGTGAAATTCAATCTTTATTTTTCTTTTGTACATAACTACCTATGACTGATGGCGCATCAAAGCCATTCCAATCATTTTTTAAGACAAGACAATTCAGGGCTACTTACACAAACAACCTTGCCTTAACTGCCGCTTCACTTATCCTGGTCGCAACTAAGGGCTCGCTGAAACAATCACCCTTGCCTATAACTTCGACACCAGATGTCCTCCGTGTACGATCACATGACAGAGAAACACAGCCACGCGAAATGCGAGAAAGGCCTCCCCAAGCTTTTGGATATATTCTGCTATGTTGCAGAAGCGTATAGAGGGATTTCTCAATTGCGTTATAATCGATGTAGCTATATTTCGCTGTTTCATCAGACCAGTCGATGGAAAGCAATCAAGTGACCGTACAAGGGTGATAAAAGAATATATCCACAATGTCAAGCACCGCCTATCGACTTGCCGGAATATCCGCTATTTTCGTGCCAGTTTGCACAAATTGGAGGACGCTTAAGCTTCTCCTTTAAGAGTGCAACGCGATAGCGTCAATGGCCCCCTGTCGCAGAAAAAATCCGGCGTCGGCTTCGGCGTAAGCATCGGCGTCCGTGGCATCGATGGCGAAGACGTTCATCCCGAACCCCCCCCCCCCCCCCCTCCCGAGCCCACAGGCCATCCGCGTGGCGCAAGGGGTTACGCAACAAAAATTGAATTTCTCAAAGTAAAATCTGGCAGAAAAAGCCAAAAGAGTGCGCCTTAAGGTGGCGGTCCCACTCCGGCGGCACGAGCCCCCCCGTTTTCAGTACTTTTGGAGCAACCGTGGCGGCTCTTTTACTTAGGATATGAAGTTGTCGTATAAACCATAAAAACTTAATTCTTGTAGATTCTAACTGTTTATAATATAAAGAAATTGATTGATGTGATTTAGAAATAAGTGTTCAAGAACAAGCATGAGATACATGGTTTTTGCGAACTGTGTCTCAGTTGTGACCATATTTAGAAGAAACTACTGCACTTACTGCATTGCGGCTTGGTCTGTAGCTTTAGGACATATTTATCTATTTTCTAGACGTAGCAAAATAATTTTGAATTTTTACTGTTTGGATAATTTGCTTTTGAAAATTTCCAAATATTGCAATCTTCTGTTGTAAACAGCCCGGCAACTGCATGCTGAAGGAAGCTAAATTTTGGATAAAGTAGAGGTCAAGGAATTTCCATATAGGTTTAACTGGTTTTACAGACGGGTTTTAATGGCTACGCAGAGAAGCGAAAACCCAGAATCTTCTTTGTCGTCTCCCAGGACACCAACCATGTCCTCTTCTTTCCACCTTACGCACTGTGACAATATTTTGACATACGACGGCGTATATTGCCCCTACAAAAATGTCTTCTCAGCAATGCAGTTGTGTTTAAAAGTGAATCCAAATTTAAGGGGATCGGTGTAAGCTTGGTCTTTGTAAGCTGCCTTTCCCACTTTGTGCGTAGCAGTGAAGCTTATGTAGTGTTATCAAGCACGCTTACTGAGGTATAGCATAAGTAGGACGGTTTGCACGTGTCAAATTCTCGCTTATCAAGGCCGGTCATGTGGCCATTTCTGTTCACTTAAAGACCTGTAGCACCGAGCAATAAACGTTCTTTGGTTCTGCCTCTACCTGCCAGCTAGGCGGCGTTATACCAGTGGCGACGAAAATGGGATTGCGGTGCGATGACCGCAAGGCCACCCGAGTTCGAAGATACGACCAGTAGCTGGAGCACGTACCGTATTCGTTTGTAGGCGTTTTTCGAGGGCCACACCATCACAGATGAAGGAAAACGGCGTGCGCTTCTGGTGTCGGCACTGAGTGACAACGTTCTTCGCGTGCTTCAGGGGCAATGCCAGTCGGAATCGGTGAACAGCCTGAGCTATGAGGCCGTCGTACAGCACCCGGATAACTACTTTGATCCCCAAGCAAATATGATTGTCCCCAGCTACGCTTTTTTTTATGCGGAGCCAAGCAGAAGGCGAAAAGGCACTGGACTACGTCACCGATCTGAGACGCCACGCTAAGGATTGCAATTTCGACAAGTTCCTCGACCGCATCTTGCGGGATCGGATTGTGTGCGGGATCTGTGGTGAAGCACGACGACACTTGCTGTCGCAAAAGAAGTTGAACCTGGCAGAGGCAGAGGCCTTTGCCATAGCAGCGGAAAAAGCAGAAACAAATGTCCGCGCAATGCAAAAAAGCAGCTTCAACGACAACGGTGGTGCCAATTTCGTACAGAGGCCCCGGATGAATCGGCGGAAATCTGGACACGGGCCTGGGTCCAGAACCGCGTCTACACAATGCGGGAGATGCGGCTCGAACTACGCTTCGGAAGTGTGCAGACACAAGAAAGAGACGTGTCACAAGTGCGGCAGGAAGGGACACCTGACAAGGATGTGCTCCAGCGGTCGCGGTAACTCGACGTACGCGGTGAAAGGGTCAGACGGAATTGAAGAAGAAGAAATGTCTGCGCTTTGGTGGCTCACAGCTATAGTAGCAACGACTCCATACGACCGTTAGAAAATGATTTTGTCTGGGAAGGCCGGAGATTACGCATGCTGATTGATACAGGGTCGGCTATCAGCGTTATTCCGAAGAGAGTTTTCAAGAGCCATCGGCAGTGGTGACCGGCGCTGGAGAAGACTTCACTGCGCCTGTCATGCTTCCTGGGGCCGCTGCTTGTCCTAGGCCGAATGACCATGAAAGTCAAATGCGGTAACACGCAAGTGGACAGCTCTCTGGTTGTAGTAGATTGCGACGGGCCTCTATTGTGCGGCCGGAACACCATCCAAGCCTTACAGAATGCCGGCATGGCGCTATTGGAAAAATTCGCGCCACAGAACGTAAATGTGGTTCATTGCGACGCAGCGATAGCGAAGCTTCAAGCCGAATTCTCAGAAATTTTTGAAGAGCGGTTGGGTTGTTGCAATGGGCCCCCTGTGATGCTGCCCAGAATAGAAGCCGCTATACCACGCTTTCTCAACGCTAGACCAGTGCCGTACGCGCTTCGCGAAAAGCTGTGTGAAGAAATCGATCACCAAGTGCAGGAAGGAGTGCTTTCGCCAGTGAGAGTTTACGAGTAGGCTACGCCCGTCGTGCCAGTAGTGAAACGAAACGGTGATATCCAGCTGTGCGGCGACTTTAAGCTAATCGTGAATCCGGCAACACATTTATAACAATACCGGTTGCCGAAGATTGAGGAAATATTCGCATCTCTGTACGGGGGCGAGGTGTTCACCACTTCGGGTTTACGTCATGCGTATAATCAACTTCCGCGGGACGACGAGGAATGAAAAAAGTTGTCGCAGTTTCACCCGAAAGGCGAAGCATCAATTGCGATAGCAAATTTGTAGAGAGCTATACGGAGTAAGGATAGTAGTTTTATCAGCTGTACAAACTTGGACATGTAGCAGCACCGGCAACACACAGAAATGTTGTCGACGCCGTCGGCGTTTTGCCTGCGTTCGCACAAAACGCGCGCGGCGTTGGTGACTGTTGCCGGAGCCTCGGGGGCGGCTCGGAGGTTTTCGACGAGATCAGAACGGGACACTTGTCGAGCAGCGTCGGAAGTCTTTACCACCTTCTCGCCTCACAACGTTTTATATAAATAGGCATTTTGTGCCACAGCTAAACGTCGCCTCCCTTTCCTCCCCCCCTCTCCCCCACGGCCTCTCGCGCGTCGGAAGAAGGCGCGTTTGCTCTACATATATGGTGATTGTAAAGGAGGAAAGAGACGCCTACTTCTGCAGCCCTTAAGGGAGCACGGCGCCGAACGCGCGTTTGTTCTCCGCCGTGCGTTCATTCTCCGTAAAAGCGCGCGCCCCTCGCGCTCTTTCACTCGCCCATACAGCGTTCGGCGCGCGGCGCCGATTTCATCTCCATTGACGTCATACGGAACCTCACGGCGACGGCAGAAATCTGCTTTTGAGTGTCCATATAATTGCTATCGCAATAAAATGTTGTCGCAGTTTCACCTGAAAGGCGAAGCATCAATTGCGATAGAAATTTTGTAGAGCTATACGGAGTAATGATAGTAGCTTTATCAGCTGTATAAACTTGGACATGCAGCAGCACCGGCCACACGCAGAACTTGTCGACGCTGTCGGCGTTTTTCCAGCGTTCGCACAAGATGCGTGCGGCGTTGGTGGCTGTTGCCGGAGCCCCTGATATACATAGGCACTTGGTGCCGCAGCTAAACGTCACCTCCCTTCCCTCCCCCTCCCCCCCCACGGCCTTTCGCGCGTCGGAAGAAGGCGCGTTTGCTCTATATATATGGTGATTGTAAAGGAGGAAAGAGACGCCTACTTCTGCAGCCCTTAAGGGAGCACGGCGCAGAACGCGTGTTTGTTCTCCGCCGTGCGTTCATTCGCCGTGAAAGCGCGCGTCCCTCGCGCCCTTTCACTCGCACATACAGCGTTCGGCGGCGCGCGGCGACGATTTCATCTCCATTGACGTCATACGGAACCTCACGGCGACGGCAACGACGACGGCAGAAATCTGCTTTGGAGTGTCCATATAATTGCTATCGCAATAAAACGGCAGTGTTGAACACACACAAAGGTTTATTTGCTAACAACCGCCTAGCTTTCGGCATCGCGTCGGCTCCAGCCTTGTTCCAGCTCCGCATTGAGTTCCTTCTATGAGGCCTGTCTCGGGTCAAGGTGTACTTAGATGACATTATTGTAGTCAAAGAGCGAAACGACAATTCAACGCTGCGGCAAGTCTTCGAGTGGCTGCGCGACAGTGGAATTACGTTAAACCGGGACAAGTGCAGGTTCAGGGAGAAGCAAGTCTCCTCTTGAGCCACAAGATCGACGCAACTGGCCTGCACCCTCCCGACAATATTGAAGCCGTCACCGCAGCACCCAGACCAGAGACGGTGAGCCAGTTGAAATCATTTTTAGGGTTGATCACATATTACGCGAAGTTTTTGCCCAACCTTGCAACCACTATGGAACCACTCTATAGGGTGCTGGCTGAAGGAGCACAGTGGCAATGGAAAGCCGAACAGGAAACAGCTTTCCAGGCAGCCAAGTGCGCCTTGGTGTAAGCTAAACTTGTTGTACACTATGACCCCCAAAAGTGGCTGCGGCTTGAATGCGACGCTTCGCCGGTTGGGGTTGGCGCGGTGCTGTCACACCGAATTGGCAACAAAGACTATCCTATACCTTTCCGTTCAAGAGCACTGACACACGCTGAGCGGAATTATTCACAGTTCGAGAAAGAAGCGTCGGTCTTGGTGTACGGCGTTACCAGGTTCCAAGACTACTTGTTGTCGAACCATTTCACTGCGAATATTTAACGGTAGGCCTTGCTATTGGCGGCCTACCAATATGATATCGAGTACCACCGAGGACCGCTGAATGCTAACGCTGACGCTCTCAGCCGCCTGCCATTGCCGAGCTTGGGGGACAGAGGAGGGCAGGAGCCGATGGAATACGTGGTTTATACGCAGGGCCTAAGCGTTATGGCCCTTTCCGCTCAGCAATTAGCGGATCTGAGCAGCACAGACGATACGCTTCGTCAGGTTAAGGCGTGGATCACGCGTGGCTGGCTACCGCGCTTACCTACAGCACAGCAACACCTTTTGCCATAGTTTCACCGGCGTGACGAGCTCGTGTCCAGTCACGATCTAATCTACTGGGGCCATCGTGTAGTGTTTCCGGAGGCGGCACGACGGTGCACGCTGGAAGAAGTACATGATAGTCACCCCGGTATCAGTGCCATGAAGCGCACATCGCGAACGGTATTTTGGAATCCCGGATTAGATAGGGACATCGAAGTGATGGTTCAAAGGTGCCTTCAATGTATACAATGCTGGTCCATGCCAGCCGCTGAAGTTCCGTCTCCATGGCCCGCGAGCAACAAACCATGGTACAGGTTGCACATGGATTTTGTGGGTCCCATAAATGGTTACCAAGTTTTTGTGTTGGTTGACGCCGGGACGAAGTGGATTGCGGCTGTACCTTTGAAGACCGCCATAGCGGATACCACCATTCAAGTACTTCAGGGTATTTTCGCACGTTTTGGACTACCGTACTGTTTAGTATCGGATAACGAACCACAATTTTCAAGTGCCACCATGTCCCGTTTCTTGCAAGGAAGCCACGTGAAACACGTGAGGACAGCCTCGTACCATCCGCAGTCGAATGGGTTGGCGGAACGAGCCGTGTGATCAATAAATAAGGGGCTTCGAAAGAATCAGTCTGGTACACTGCCAGATCGACTAAAAAAGTTTATGCCATTACAGAACGACACTTTTGGAAGGCGGAAAATCGCCAGCAGAACTGCTGCTGGGCTTTCGTCACTGAACCAGGCTGACGGCTTCTTTCCCAGATACCAAGGAGACGGAAGACAATGGCTCCAAGGCACTGGCGTCAGGGGCAACAAAAGCACAAGCACGCTTTTCACCAGGAAGGCATGTATGGTCGCGCCAGTATCGGGCGCGCCAGAGGTGGTTACCGGCGACAGTAGTATCCACGACAGGAACACGTATGGTAACACTGCAAACACCAGAGGGCCTGCAGTGGCACCCCTCCAGCCACAGCTCGACACAGAGTCGCCACCTAGCAAGCAGAGCCAAACCCGGACCAACGACGAAACTCAGGAGACCCCTCAATGGGAGAAGTTCCTCACGATACGGATGTACGGGATGCCAGCTCACAAGCAGAAGACCGCGAGCTACCACGACGTTACCCGCCGTGGTTGCTGAGGGCTATGGTCTTGGGCTGCTGAGCACGAGGTCGCCGGATCGAATCCCGGCCACAGCGGCCGCATTTCGATGGGGGGTGAAATGCGAAAACACCCGTGAACTTAGATTTCGGTGCACGTTAAATAACCCCAGGTGGTCCAAATTTCCGGAGTCCCCCACTACGGCGTGTCTCATAATCAGATCGTGGTGTTGGCACGTAAAACCCCACAATTTTTAATTTTTTTCTACCACGACGTTCGTGTCACCACCTGAAGCCACCAGATCGTCTCACGTATACTAACTTAGGAGGAAGGGATGTAGTGTTATCAAGTGCGCTTACGGAGGTATAGCATGAGCAGGACGGCTTGCACGTGTCGCATTCTCGCTTATCAAGGCCCGTCATGTGACAATTTCTGTTGACTTAAAAACCTGTAACACCGAGCAATAAACGTTCTTTGATTCTGCCCCTACCTGCCAGCTAGGCGGCGTTATATCAGCTTACTCATAAAGAAAAATGCAATGTGAACGGGGCGCCATAACGCTATCGCGTTCTACTCTTATTATAGGCGAAGCTTAAGCGTCCTTAAATGTTTCTTCGGTTGAGTATATATTGCCTGTGCACACCTGGTACCTTCCGCAGTGCTGAAACCAGCTTGTGGGATGGAGTATAGAGCGTCTCCGTCGGCGATCTGGCTGTATGTGACGGCTACAACGTCTTCGTGACTAGGAAGCAGGACGAGGTCTACAGCAATGATGATGAATGTAGTGTTTGTTGCGCAAGGGCCAAGTTGGGCAAATAGCGCCAGGCTATTCGAATTTGAACAAAGCTTCGAATGTGTGCGAATTTGAGCGATGAATTATTAGTGGTGAATGTAACGTGGCTGTAAGGGGGCCTAAAAATAGTCGCAGTAAAGTGGGTGAAATCTACATGTAATAAGATTATGGCAATGACTACTGAGGTGTACTATGAACATGAAGAATGCATTGCGAAAAAATGACACGATATACAAAATATGTCAGATGCAATAATTGACAAGAAGCACTACTGCCTAAACAGAGCCCTTGAACCGCAAGGGCCTGGATGCATGTGCTATACTGAACTACTATCACAACCGCATCCTCTGGAGAGAGAATGCGCTACGAAATTATTGGGCTTATAACATGTAGGACAACATCGTTCAAGAAAGCGAGGACTGCTTTGGTATTAAGAAGCGGTTCTTTACCAAGAAACTTAGCGGGATGGAGAGGGATACAATACCGGTATGTGAGAGGAAAATAGTTCTTCCTATCTCTTTCGGCTTCGCGACACTCCAGGAGGACGTGTAGGACGGTCAGCCTCTCACCATATCTACCACAGGTTGAGGGGTCGTTACCAGTCAATACGCCAGTATGTGACTGACGCGTCGGTGTAGAATTCTGAGCACGAGTACTTCGATTGAAGATCGCGGAAATGCATTGTGATTTGGAGCTCGGGAGTGTGCTTTGTGACCTCTACAAAGGATACATCACGTTCTATCACCTGCCACTCCCAAGGCGGTGACAGCTTAGCTGGAGGCATTAGGCGATGTTCGAGACGTGGGACATCCATCTCTTCGCTAAGGTCTCTCACATGCAGTGAGAAAGGCCGCCGGATAGACAGTCAATTACGAAAAAGCGTTGCACACGTCAAATCATTAACGGTTATAGAACAAGGATGTTCCTGATTAGAATGCAGTTAGAAAAATATGTGAAGCTGATGTATGTTCTCTGCAGATGGAGTGACCACTCATTTGATTCTACGCATAAACTTTCGACAGGGCTTGTTCTGAATACGCCAATGGCCAGGCGGATACCTAAATGGTGGACGGGATCTAGCATCTTTAGCGCGCTCGGGGCGGCAGAATGATTTACCGCTGCACCATAGTCCAATTGTTACCGAATGATGTTCTTGTGCAGATTCATTGTACACTTCCTGTCGCTGCCCCATGTTGTGTGAGATTAGGTTTTCAGTAAATTCATCGTGTTTAGCTATCTGACCTTGGGATATTTTGTGTGTGGCATAAAAGTAAGTTTAGAGTCAAGTATGATGCTTAGGAACTTGTGCTCTTTGTTCACAGGTATTTGTTCTCCATACATTTCGATAATGGGATCTGAAATGAGCCCTTTCTTCTTTGTAAAACCGCACAATAACTTTTTTTTTGGGGGGGGGGGGGTTCACTTTGAATAAGTTTTCGTCTGCCCACTTGGAAACCTTCTTCAATACCTGTTGTACTTCTCTCACACACTGTAAGGTTGCAGGATTTTAAACCTATTTGTATGTCATCTACGCAGACGGAATAAAAAATTGCTGGTGGTAATGAAGCAGGAAGTGTGTCCATCTACACGACAAAGTGTGCAGCTGGGCACACCTTCTTGGGATACAACAGTTTCCTGTATAAATTGACGCGTCAGCTTCTCATGCTCGTGATGCTCTTGCCCGTGCTGACATCGCCCGCCAGGTTGCCCGCGATGGCTTGTCGGCTTCACAGGTCAATCAAAAATGTCTCTATGACCGCCGACACGGGGAGGTGAACTTCCCTCCAGGATCGCTCGCCTTGCTGTGGTTCCTGTCACGTCGCGTTCGCCTATGCGAAAAACTCCTCTCCCGTTATACTGGCCCTTACCTAGCCGTACGCAAAGTCACTAATGTGACCTATGAAATTGCTTCGCTAAATCCAACATGGACTATGCCACTCGCGATTGCAGCCTTTGCAGCAATCGCGAGTGACATAGTCCATGTTTCGCGCCTTAAACCGCACCACTCTCGGCCGCGGCCCTAATTGCACCGGGACGGTGCTTCTGCCGCCGGTGGGTAATGTCACGAGCGGCGATCCTGTGGTCGGTGCTTGGACGACTACGATGGCGTGGCTTTCTAGTGTGCACGCGCGCTCCTGAACCATTGCTGTAGCGTTGTGCTGGTTACATTGTAAATATATCCATTGTATATATAATCTCCCCGTAACAATATATTGGCGATTTTCACGCGGAAAGTACGATTAGACAGAAAGCTTTCTATTATGTTTAGCATATTTTCACGGATACCCATTAACAGACAAGTCTCGCAAGATTCCGTACCGCCAAGTTGTATCATACGCCTTTTTCATATCGAGAAAGACGGATAAGAAATATTGTTTATGTATGAAGCAATCACAAATGTTTGCCTCGATGCGCACGAGATGGTCGGTTGTAGACTGTCCTTCTCTGAAGCCGCACTGATATGGATCAAGAAATTTTGGTCAACTCAAGGAAGTGAAAAGGCGACGGTTTATCATTTTTTTTCAAAAAGTTTGCAAACACAACTCGTGAGGGCTATCGGGCGGTTGTTACTAATGCGGGGTCTTTATCTTGTTTCAGAATCGGAATGACAATAGATTCTTTCCATGCAGTAGGAAGGTACCCGGCCGTCCATATACCACTGAAAAGTGTGAGTAGCGTTATTTGAGTATCACTGTGAATGTGTTTAATCATGTCGTACATGATCATGTCAGGTCCAGGTGCATAACTCTGACATGCAGTCAAGGAGGGTTTCAACTTCGCGATGTTAGAAGGCAGGTTATAGGATTCGTTCTGTCTGCATTTGCGATCGATATCCTTGCGTTCTACTATTTGTTTGTGCTTTAGGAATGCCTCGTAATAATGATTAGAACTGGATACGCGCTCGAAGTGTTCGCCAAGAGCATCAGCTTGGTCTTCCAAGCTGTTCGCTTCGTCGTTCACTAGTGGCAACGGATGTATTTCTTTGCCCTTTCGCCTTCTTAGCCCGTCCTATACTTTGGCCTCTTGAGTATGCGAATTTATACTGGAGAGAAACGTCGCTTGGCTTGCCTCTTAGCCTGCCAATAGGGCTTTAGTTCAGCAGTCGTGCTAAAACGCGCCGTTTGACCTGGGTTTCCAGTTTTGCGAATTGAGCGAAATCACACGACCGACCCGTCTTTCGCGCCGAGGATCATCGCTAGGGCTGAAACCTAGGCGTACGGGTACGACCATGCGACGAAGCAACAGTCGTCTCAGAGGAAAAGATCAACGTGTCGACAATCAAAAATGGCCAGGCATGGCCGCACTGAACAGCATGCATGCTTATCGTCTTTATCGCCATTCGCGGTATTGTGCATCAGGAATTCGTCACGAATACCCAGGCTATGAAAACCGACATTACTGCCAAATTTTAGGACTCCTGATAGACGCCGTTTCGAGAAAACGGCAGGATCTGGGGCGCATGAGGAGACAAATGCTGCACCATGACAATTCACTCTGTCAGAAAACACTCTGTAGACGCGAATTTCTCGACGTAAACTATATAGTTCCTATTTGGCAGATTTGACTCCCACTTACTTCGCTCTTATCCTAAAATTATGAAGCCAGCAAATGTCGTCATCTTTGCACGATTGCCTCAAACAAGCTCGAATCACCTAAGGCGCATCATTCGCACAGGGAAGAATATTTCTATAAAATTTTTTGAAAGTCACAGGAACACTGAAAGTGGTGCATTTTCGTGCAAGGTGACTATTTGAAAACTTACGCTGCTTGAATGCACATAAATACATTTAAAATTACTTTTACAAAACTGAGCTAATCTCAAAAGTTTGTCATACCACCTCGTACATACAGAAAGAAATTTTATAGGGTAGATTTTCTGTGGTGAATTAGTTTCTGCCATTCCAGTTTACACTTACGCTCATCAAGCTATGCGTTTTAGTACATTTTCCATATTACCAATTGCCATACTCTTGACCTTTAAATTATGTCAGCCAACTCACTAGTATAGAGATTTTAGGAGGGGTGTGCGAATAGTGAATTTGGGGACCAATTCGAATACGATTCGAATAGTGCCAGAAGCCAAATCGAATCGAATACTTTTTGAATAATGAATAGCTGTTATCTACATTAACATGGAACGATGCTCACATAACAGTATTCTTAACGTTAGCAAGTTTCTGTCATTGCATAGTACATTATAAAAGCACGATTGGAGCATTAGAAGCAAGTATAGTTTCTTCACATGTACAGGGCTCTCCAGAGAGAGAGAGAGCGAATGATTGCTGTACAGCCTGAAAAGTATGGTTACCTAAGTGGCTTAGCCTTCTCCACTACGCAAGTTCTCAAGTTTACCACTATGCATTGTACAGACATGTTTTATGTCTGTATTCTGCCCGCGGGCATAGTTTACATTCTAGTTAACATTAGGAGAAGAAATGGCGCTAGGCAGGTCATGGATACGTGTGGTAGATAACATGTAGACCATTCAGTTAATAAATGGGCGCCAAGGAAAGGAAAGCGCAGTCGAGGACGGCAGAAAACTAGGTGGGATAATGGAACAAAGAAATTTGCGAGCGAAAATTGGAATCAACTGGCGCAAGGCAGGGGTAATTGAAAATCGCAGGTAGGGGCTTTCATCCTACAGTGAACATAAAAAGTCGCAGTTTCGCCCCAAAGGAGAACCATCAATTGTGATAGCAAATTATTAGACAGTTATACGGAAAAAGGATAGTAGTTTTATCGGCTGTATAAACTTAGACACATTCGCTTACTAACACAATAAACAAACATGTTGTCAGCGCGCACAAGCAAACATGTATAGATAACATTCGATGAACGCGCACAACCGTTGTCAAAACACTGGCGCGAGCAAGCGCGCCAGCAGCAGCGAGCGAAGGTTCGTGATGTGGTGTTACGCGTCTCTAGTCCTCCAATTCTCGCTAACTTAAATGGCATTCTTTGAACTCCCGCACAGCCTGATGTAAATTAAATGTGTGCGTTGCAAAAGTATTGCGTGGGCCTGCACATGCGGCAAAACATTTTATGAAAACACTGCTTGTCGTTCACCGCGTGCTGAAAGGATCGATATTTCTCGTTCACTGAAGAGGAGCATACTTATGGAAAGAGTTTCTGTAAGCAAAGCCACGCAACGCGCCTTAAACTGTGTGATGTGAAAACGGCTCAAAAGCGTTCAAGAATTATTGCGGGAATAGGACTTGCATTGATGGCTGTACACTAAAAGTCATAAATCCAATGAAGGTGTTTGTCGGAAAAAGGTGCACATTTTCATGGTGAGAGTTAGCAAAAACGTTTTCTGTTCTCTTGTTTATGCTCTTCCATGTTGCTTCCTATCTTGATGCGCGCGCGGCGCTGAGATCGTGGATTGAGGAGTGGTCTGTTACAGCGTGGTTTCTCATCTTGTTCACCCACACGCACGTGGTCTTTAGTTCGTCATGATGCCCATACCACTTCCTTGAGACAGCCAAGAGGGACCACTCCTGTACTATTGCGAACAAGATCTCTTACTGAAAAGGTGGAACCGTTCACCGATCGAGAGGTGAGGTGTCCAAGTCTTCCCTCACCTGGAAAACCTGCGTATTTCCTGTGTCACTTCCAGGGAATGTTTCGCCTTCTCTATTCTGTATAAGTTTTAGACAGACTCTAATTGTTTTCTACATGGCCTACTCTAAATAAGAAAAACGAATGTTCGCTCACTCTTTGTTTCGCAAGCAACTTCCGACAAGACAACAATCAGCAAAGCAGAGCAGCTTGAAAGCTTCATTGTTCTGTTTTATATATAAATATATACAAATCTGAAAAGAAAATGGAAACAATCATGAGTGAGCGCTTCTAACAAAAAGAACTGAAACGGGGCGAGTAGCCCAGGTATGGACCGCCTTTTTATAGAGTAAAAAATGTTAAATGGTATTATTGAAAAGCACAACTTCGCGGTTATCTTCGGTTTATCTGCCCAACAGTTTCTGTCGGCGAACCGGCCTTTTTTAGGGCCACAGACAGATCTTTCAACACAATTTCTTCATATATTTAGGTAGAGAAAAAGAAATAAGAAAAGAAAGATGGAAGAAAACACGAAGAAAAAAGAGAGCGCGAACCTGCTTCCTCACTCCGAAAGAAACGCCGCTCACTTACTGAACCACGGCTCAATCGCTCTTCAATAGAGCGGCTCAAAAGATCCGGCTCGTTCCTGAGCGCTTTCTAGGAACGGTTCCTGTTCCTCACACTCACTGAACGAGAGAGAGCCCAGCCGGCTTCCTCTCTCCGAAAGAACCGTCGCTCACTTACTGAACCACAGCTCCCTCGCTTTTCAAAAGAGCGGCGCCTTGCCGGATCTCTTGAAGAGCGAGGGAGTCGTGGCGAAAACAGCGGCGCGCTCAGGAGCGAGCCGGATCTTTTAAAGTGCGAGGGAGCCGTGGCGAAAAGAGCGGCTCGCTCCTGAGCGCTCAGGAGCGAGCCGGATCTTTTGAGCCGCTCTTTTGAAGAGCGAGGGAGCCGTGGTGAGCGGCGGTTCTTTCGTTCTTCAGCCGAAGGCGAGGGGGTGAAGGCGACTCTTGCGAGGAAGGGTGGGAGGGCAATTGCTTTCTCGTACCGCTAATAGATGGCGCGGAAGTCGCACCCAGCAGAAGACACGGCTCTGACGGAACGCATCGGCACGGCTCTCTGAACGCGAGAGAACCGGCTCCCTTTCTACAAGAGAACCGCCGCTCATTTTTACTGAACCACCGCTCACTCGCTCTTTAAAAAGAGCCGCTCACAAGCTCCGGCTCGCTCCTGAGTGACCCATCTCTAATTGTGATGTCTGCGACTGCAAGTATATAGGCCAGACTGAGGCCGCGCTCAGACTCCCTCTATATAACAACAGAGCTCACGGCCACGCGCTACCAAATCATAGGCCGTGACTGCTGCGACCGGGTCGCAGCAAACAAAAGGTGCCCAAAACGTTTGCTGCCACCCATGACGTCACGTCCGCTATAACCCATGATGTCACGTCCGTTTATTTTCACGGCGGCTGTTTTTCGGGGCCGGTCGCGTTGTGAAGCGGTCCGTATTCCGTGCCTTCTTACAGAGTAAGTAATCCATTTTTCCACTCTATATGCATGTAATAAAAGGTTGGGGCTGTCAGCTGCTTGATGTGTTGCCGTTTGTTATCTTGCGCGCATATTTTGCCTCGTGGCCGCATCAAATTGCAGCCGGCCCGTGGAATGTGCCGTGGCATCCCATATAAAGCTATAAAGCTGATCCTCCGTCAGGATCGTTAGTACGTGTACAGAACCATCCAGTAGTGTGGTTCAGTGAATGACGCGTGAAAAAAACGAGGACGCAAGAAAATCCTGGCGTGGTGAGCTGTTCCGCCAGATCGTGTTGAATTTGGCGCTGAGCCGTGCTCCCTCAAAGGCTGCAGAAGATAGCGCCAACATTTCCCTTTTCTCAAGAACCACTTACTACGTGTTGAATCGCGTTTTTGCGCGAGATGGTGGAACAGCTTCGCTACTGCTTTTCTACAGCTTTGCTAAATTTCATTTAATCATCACCTGCATTCTTTTTAATAAGAAAAATGGCATTACTGCGCGAAAGAGCGTCTCGGAAGTTTCCCAACAACAGCCAATGCCTCCGTGCCTGTTGCATGCACGCTTACCAGCTACACGCTGTCCTGATGCAGTTGGAACGATTATGACGCAGTATCAGCCTGCTACTGCGGGCTGCAGGATCACGATGACAATACAATTAAAATAACTAAAGAAATTAATGCAGTACGTGTGGTGTTCAAACGTTGCCAAGCGTGATAAGCGGACCTGCCTCGTAAGATGCATTGAATGAATCGGCTTTCTAAAGTCAGCTTCGCCGCAGTAGACGTGTTACGCGGTGAAGCTTACCCAAAAATTATTGCAGTGAAACATATTAAAAGTGAAAAGGGGCCGCTAGCATGGGACATGTATATGTTCCTTAACTATGTACGCGCGCACTCGCCTTCGCCCATCACATTACGCGCGCCCAGGAGCGTAATAAGTGTATTGGCAGGTGTACTCACATATATGAAAACTGCCAAGAAAAGCTGGTTAAGGCAAGCTCTCTTGTCGAAACGTTTGCACCAGCCTGTTCGACCACTGTTATATCACCGCAGTTCTGTATTGCGGTGAAGCATACCGATAGTGGGTAGGGGTCACGCGAATCGGGAGTGTAGGGTTTCAGCCAGCGAGGAACCCTACCAGTCTCAACGTTCTAGTCTCAAAAAAGCACATTTTTGCGCCAGGATGACGTTTCGACAACTTTTGTTGGCTGTTGGTGATGACACAACTCTTTTACAGATAACATTCTCTAAGCCTTTTGAAATGACAGGGAGCACTGACACCGGCCGATAATTTGACATGTCATTTCTGTCCCCTGATTTAAACAGTGCAGTCAACTTCGCCTGTTGCATTTTTGTAGGGTAAACGCCAGTATACAACCAAACATTGAATACCTGGGTGAAAACAGGCACTTTGCTTTGTTGTGTATCTGTTATACTGCTATTAAATTTTCCTTTCCTTTTAAAGTGCTTACGTACATCACATCGCAAGGAGTCACTGTGTAATTAGTGGCCTTGTCATGCTAAAAAACCAGGCTCTACTCAAGAGAGGTTGGGGTTAAGTACCTGTGAAATTTTTTTAGAGGGGTAGTTTTCTGAGAAGAAATCAGATGCCCGAAACAGACCTGTGGTATCCTGGGTTTGAGTATTTAACAGTGGAAAGGATACAAAATACATTATATTTCTTGTCTGAAACCAACAAGTAAGTGAAATATGTAAATATATTAAATAGCGTCCATAGAGCAACTGCAAGCTGCGCACACCTAGACCCAAAACGCGCTTCTCTTGCTCCAGTCCATGCAGGCTGTCAGCTGCTTTGTTGAAGCCTCTAGTACATTCTCAGTGCTGCAGTAATTTTTGTCTGCATTTTGCTCAAGTGTGCCCTACACATAATTGAGTGATTTGCAGTTGCAACTGGACTGCAGCCTCAGCTTGGGAGACCAGTCGTAGGGCACATTTTGTAAAACTAAGCTACACATAGCATTACCAGTTTGAGCAGAGACCTGTTTATATATGTGTCGTCTTTAGCATCTAGATTTTTTACCATGAATTCAGAAAAATCTCCAGCACATCGAGTCCCTAGATTTGAAATGCTGTATAAGTTGTCTTCTTGTTCACTGCGGTTGCGCTTAACTTCTGTCCAAATAGGAGAGCACTTCTGCATAGCACATCAAGGACCACTCTTATTAACATGCCTTCCTTTTATTTATCTTACCTACAATCAAGAGCACACGTATATAGCACATGAATGTGCTGTTCTTGAACTTGACTTACATTGCCATGTTTAGTAGCACAGTGCTCATAGTTGGTGTTGGTACATTCAAGCTAAGCATTACTACAACCTTTAACTGTAGGTATTATGGTGTTAGAGCAGAGAAATGGATATGCAAAGACAGTTGGGCACGTTAAGACATCTTTTTGTGTGTGAAAAGGTGAAAGATACACAAAATGGGATAGAACACGTACACTTTCATCTTTTCTCACAACAACAACAACAACAACAACAAAAAGGAAAAAACGTCGGAGGAATAAGGTTCCTTCACTGTGCCATAGAAACTATATGTTTGCTCTCAAAGGCAATTCTGACTCGTTGGATTTGTTCTTGTGCTGTTTTTCTTGAGTGTGCTTTACTTTTTACACGTCAACGTTTCAAACTCGTTTTTATTTTTGACAGACTGAACATCCCACGTCTTGGTTTGACTTCCTGGTACAGGATACTTGCAGTTGGCATGGAGTGGTGAAGCAGCATGGTGTACTTTTATTAAAAGCACAGATTTCACCAGTATAGAAGCAGTTCATCAAAAAAACATGTGTGCTGAAAATAAAGTGTTCCTACCCACATTCCTCAGTGTCTAATTATGCTTGTATCCCTGTGTTCTCTTCAGCAAAACCACTTATATGGGGAATTGATTGTGATAAGTGCTTGTGAGAGTTTTCAGGAAGAGCTTTGGACCCTTTTTACTGGTGCACAGGTAAAATGTGCACATGCTGTAAAGTTGAAACACCAGGTGGAGTAGCAAACATAAATGCTTTATGTGGCATTTGTCGGGCTTGTGTGTCGGCACATTTTCCATACAACAATATACTCTAGGACAGCATGCTAGCACTACAAAGCACCCATCTTTTATGTTGGGTATAAATTACTACAAGCTCTTTAAAGATGGTCACAAGAGAAATGCTGGCTTTAATTCAAAACTAAAGGTGAAGGAAGCTGTGCAAATGTATGGAGAAATTATGCAATCTGTGCCGTTTACTCAGTTCAGGTAACGTCCAAACGTGCCATAAGGCCTTGATAGCTGAAACCTGAGTAACAACTGGTAATGCAATTAAAGAATCTTGCTACACCTCTAAAGATGAGGCAGTGAAATGAAATTAGTGTCACAATTCCTTTTTGTTAGGACTTCGTTTGGGTTTAATATACTGATTGTAACAACACAAAGTGGAGGGGGTGATGCACATTAGAGAAATGCTAGTCTATTTTTATATTCCACCTTCTCTACATTCAAAGTGCAGTAAAGTTACCATGGAAAGCTACAGTGAAGCCATTGGTTGAGTCTGTATGGTGGCAATCAGCAACCTATAGCTGCCAACCAAACTGCTTGGGTTTGGTTGGCAGCTATAAACCCAACCAAACTGCTTGGGTTTATAGTGCCTTACTTGTACATACCTATTTAAGCGTTGAGCTATTTGAACATTGATTAAGGTAACCAACATATGAACAAGTAGTTTACTGAGTAAATTACATGGGGAAGGGCAGAAAGATAGGACAGAGCACAGGGGGTGTATTCTGCAAGTGTCAACCAAATGGACATAACCATTTCAACTGCTGCTTAAGTTCTGATTGGCTGGGCTGGGGCACACGTGAGAGGGAGACAGGTGCCCCAGTCAATCAACGTTTCAGCAACAGATGAAATGGATGTGTCCACTAGATGAATACTTTCAGAACCCCCCCCCCCCCCCCCCCCGCAGTTCTGTCTGTGACCAACATGCCTGGTATGGCACCCTTGCTTTCAATATCCGTCTTTATCAGCAAAAGTGGGAAAGAGCCACGTTTGTGCATGAAACGTTTTCCTGAGGTTGTCTGCCTTGAAGCCCATGGTGGTAATCACCGGAAACAGGGCAGATCCAGAGTAGCACCAAAGGAGAAGCCTTTATCAAGACAAATATGGAGGGGGGTTACTGCATGCTCAAATTTGTGAGCTCACAAGTTTGCCAAGGCCGCGTCGTGTCGGTAGTTGATGAAGACTACATGAGATAGAGAGAGATAAATGAGATGCGAAAGGCAGGGAGGTTAACCGGAAGGTAACTATCCATTAACATGGTTATTGAATAACCACATAGGCTAAAATTATTTAGGTACTGTTTATGAGGACTACATATTTGCTGGAAATCTCTGAAAATAATTGTGCAAGCGCAGAATAACACCCTCCACGAGTGGTGACGTCCTTGAAAGAATGAATATGTATCAGTTGTACCTGTGTGGTGAATAAAGTTACATAAAAAAACTTGGCAATAGAAACTAAATTCAGAGTAGTACTCCAAGTACATTGCCTCTTCTTTAGGACTAGATGAATGCAATTAATTATAATAATCAATTGAAAATCGAATGCCAATCACAAAAAAAATGTTATAAATGTTTTAGCTCCTACCTGAGAGCCATGATTGTGAACAAAGCTCCAGTTGAACCATCTCTAATTTTTGATTTTCATGATTTGTGTTTAAACTACTTACCATGCCTCTTTCGACCAGACCAGACGAGCTTTCGTCAAACTCTTCACTACTTCAATGCAAATAATTAGAGGTTGGCAAATGTAACTTTTTTCTAATGGGAATAGTAAGTGTCGAATAGTCGAATACAGATGAATACATTTACAGCAGACTTATTTATCTTGATATAATTAAGCACCGTGCTTTTACTGACCACAAAAAAAAAAGAAAAATACTGCTAACTATCAGGGAAGATTAGGATTACTTTTAAACACAAGTTCACTAATTGTGATTTAAAAAACTGCACAAACACCTCTCAAAATCTTTAGAGCCTGGTGGCAAAACAAGAGTTCTAAGAATAAATAGCTGCTGTATGACTAGCTGTAAAAAAGTATAAATAAATGGTTGTGGCAGAAAAAAAAACGGAAGACAAAAGCTGCAGAATGACTATTTTGCTGTAAAGACATGTAAAAGGACAGGTTGCAAGAAAAAAATCACTGGTTATAGAAAATTTACATGCCCAGACTGTCAATAAAAATAAATGATAGACTATAATCAAAAATCAGGAGTTGTCATGTAGCCTTCCATCATGAAACCAAAAACACAGTTTGCATTACCAAATTTGTTTCTGCATTGCTTCGAAAACTTTTGTTGTTTCACTTGTGATAATTTGGGATACTTTGTTAGCAGATGGTGAACAGTAACAACTTTAACAATCGGTTACTGCGAAGTATTTGGCTAGTTTTATTTAATAAAAAATGCTGAATAGTTGATTATTTTAGAATACGAATAGTTAGCATGTAACGTTCGATTCATATCCAAAACTTCAAATATTCTTCCACCCCTACAAATAATACTTCCTTTACCAGTGTTCATGCCAAAGCCCCCCCCCCGCCCCCCTCCCACCTCCTTAATATGTACTCGGCATCCACCTCTACAATCCTCAGGCATACTGACATTATGCCGTGTGGCAACCCAAGCAAATAAAAAAAAATCCTGAGGCATGATTAGATTTGCATTGTGTGGTAAGTACCAGTCTGCAATAGTTTGGATCTGTCGGCTGTGCTGAGTAATTGTACATCACATACTTGTAACAGTCAAGTAGTGCTTCTCAAGAATCGTGTTCGAACTGCACACACTAAAACATAAGCTGGGATATTCAAAAGACAACTACGTGTTTTGCTTGCCAATCAACGTTTAGTGTGCTCATTTATGTTAGGTGTGCTGTTAAACGAATATTGTAATTTGCTAATGCAAAGAAAAAACAAGCCAGTATCTCTTGCTTTATAAATATATGCACTGAACCAAGAAAATAATTAACGAAGAAGAACATCAGAAATAAACACAAATATGTGTGCACTTACCGGCATAAAATAATTCTCAATGCAATATTTCATTGAGGCTTGCAACTTGAATTAAAGCCAGGTCACAGGCTTTCCAAAGCATTCCCTAACTTGTATGTATTGCTCAGCAACACTCAAGAAGCTTTCACCAGGTTCATTTTTCCCTTGAATAACTTAATATTAAATGAAAGGGAAGCCATGAGGGTAAGTCATAGAGAAGACGGATATCTAGGTTCGATGATAAACTAAAACGCCAAAATAGAACTATTAGGCAGTCCAGAGGATCAGCAAAACTGACATATATTGGAAAAACTGGAAAGATGCATCATGGTGTATATTTATGTTATACAGGTCCCAGTCAAGTTGAAAGATTTTTACTTTCTAATAAACTTATAAGACAATACATGACCAGCAATACTGTATAGGGAACTGAAACAATTTTAATAAAGTCATCTAGAAGTCAAGACGGAGAAGGGACTGGATGAGGATGCTAAAGTGGATGAAGTGGAAGCAGAATGTGAAGGTACGTCTTAAAAAATGATCCAACACACGCATAAAGGTGGCAAAGATTGGACTCAATGTTCAAGAAGAAGTTGAATATGACAATTTATTAGAATACATACATGAGAGGGCAGCAGCAATACAGCCGAGATAACTGTCATGCAAGAGGAAAGGATGCTAGTCTAAACATTAACAGTTGATCAGAAAATGATTAAGCATGTGTGCAGGCTTATGTAGAATTCTGTATGGTATGCACGATGTGAGAGTTGAATCTCATAAAGAACCGTGGCCTTACACGCCTCAAATATAAAATGATGTGGGCTAAGATGAGTGTATAATCAAGGATAGCATCAAGAGGGGGCCTCCTCCAAAAAAGAGAACAAGAGGGAGAGAGATTTTCGACGTAACAGATACAAGTCATACGTATCACAATTAGGGTTGCCAGATGGCCCCAACAAAAAATAGCCAAATGATCTCAAAATGTAGCCCAAAGATAGCCAGACTCAAATTTTTTGTTACCCAAAAGTAGCCAAAAACATAGCCAAAAGTTTGATGATGTTCTCCAGGTGTGTTATAGATGGTGCAGATGGTTTACCGCGTATTTCCGGCTCTAAAATTACTTCCGCCACATGCAACCAGCACAACAGTGGCCTCAAGATCTACGAAAAGGATTCTAGTAAGAGCTGCCACTCAGACGTGGATTTGGACACCAGTTATTGTTACAACGAGCCGAAGGATTTCGTTTCCCATTGATTCATGACGCTATCAGTATTTACTGAGCCGCACGTTGTGAGCTAACTTTAGTTCACGCCTCGCTTTACTCGAGGCATTTTTCTATAAGTGTCGGGTAGAGTGTATTATAGACAATGGTTGAGTGGGCCGAACGGTGATGTCCCGCTGAGGCGCCCCGCGTGGAAAAATTGTGCGAGGGCGCTGCGAGCGAACTGGATTGGGACGGATACGCGCTCCGCGGCATATTCAACGTACTTTCGCTGCGGGCGCCGAGGCCGATTGCGCATAGTACGCTCTTAAAATAGTGCTTTATTTA
>NC_051156.1:81772279-81883879 GCF_013339745.2 Dermacentor silvarum | reverse complement strand
TCCCCCCTTCAAGATGGCCCGACGTCATCGATGCCAAGATTGTCAACACCATAATCCACTCGCCTTAGCAGCCAAGCGAATAGCCCAAACCGGCACGGTCATCGTAGCGTTCGATGGACATCATGCACCGAACTTTGTCAGGTGGGACCGCTGTTCATGCAGTGCTCGCTCTACCGCAAGCAAATCGACGTGTGCTATACTTGCGGCCGCTTCGGTCATCGCGCCGACGTGTGTCCCACTCCCGTGACGCGATTTGCCGTGGCTGTGGTGCTCCTAGCCCGATGAGCAGCATCAGTGTACCCCTCAGTGTAAACTCTGTGGTGGCCAACATCTCACGGCTAGTAAGGAATGTGCTCAAAGGTTCAAGATCCCATACATCGTGGTCGTCGTCGCAGTGAGCGCGCTAAGATGGCTGGTGCGACAACGGACGAGTTCCAGGCTTCGTCACCCTGGTGCTCAGCGTAGAGGACGCTCCCGTTCCAGGAGCCGCTCGAGAGGCCGTTCCGGATCTAGGGCCGCTCCACCTCCAGGGACGTTCCGGCCCCGCTCCAGGTCCAGAGGACGCGCGGTTCCCGGGGACGCTCCGGTTCTCGGCCTCGCTCCAGCTCCAACGGGGCACGACACGTCGGGGCGGATCAGGTCCCGGTCCCGCACGCCCACCTCCTTAGAAGCAGAAGCGACGCTTCCTGGGCGACATGGCCCGAGGGGGGCGTAATCCCAGAGGCGACGACCTGCGTCGCGATTCGCACCACGCGAACGAGCTCGAGAAGTTGCGACGAGATACGAGCAGGAGGAAAGAAACGCGCGGGTTAAGCAAGAAATGAGCAGGCTAGTGCGGAGATGGCAGAGATTAGGAAGCTCGCGCTTTCACCCCCCCGGCGCAACCAGCCTCCGTCCTGTCCCGGTCGTCATGGATAGTCCGAGGCATCCCACGGGTCTAGCGTGCCAGCGTCGAGCAGTAGAGAACAGACAGGAAGATGAGGCTATTAAAATTACTCTAGGAACTCAATAATGCCGCAGCCAGCATTCCGCTAGCTTAGAAAAAGGTATAGGCAGCTATAGCGCACCCCAAAATGGGATGAGGTGCACTCAGCGAGCGCATCACCAAAATTGGAAGAGGTCCATGCCAGGCCGGCTCCTTGCAGGTGCAGTACCAATGCAAGGTTCTAGCACACCAACGGAAGCGCGATTCTGAGGGCAGCGTTATCCGCTCAACCCTCCCCTCAGCCTAGACATGGATAGTCTGGACGAGAACTTTAGCATCTGGCAATGAAACGCGGAGGGTTTCCCAACAAGAAGCCATTCTGGCAATAATTAAACCCTCGCAAGTAAACCCAAAATTATCGCTATTGACGAAGTTGTATCTAGTACCCCCATCATCTCGCGGGTTATCTGGTATCAGCACATTCAGGAGGTAGGGGAGTTGATACCCTCGTCAACAAAAGTACAATTGCCTCTCGCGCGACTCGGCACAGGTAGTGATGGAATACGAGTATGTCATGACCGAATCCTCATGGACCCACCCAGAAGGGGCCTCAGAAGAAACAGCTCTTATCCTTAATGTATACTGCGTCCCAGCTACCGCAGAGCGAGAGCGGAGTTTCTCCTCAAGAGGGCCGTCAGCCTGGACGGTGGGCACCCCACCTTGTCGTAGTCGGGGATTTCAATGCCCACACAGGGTGTGGGGGTAAACCTATGACACGTCCAAGGGACGCGACCTGTGACAGACTGCGATGGAAGCGGACTTGACACTCATCACCGATAAGGATTTGCCCACAAGGAGAGGCAACTCCACAAGCCGGGACACTACCCCAGAGCTCTCTTTTGTCAAGAAGGGCGGGGAAGTGAAGTGAGTAAACACGGCTCTAGACCTCGGAAGTGACCACTACGTCATCGAGGTCTCCTTCACGGTTGCCCGCTGTAGGACGCGGAAATTCAAGATGATCAACTGGGACGTTTTCCGCAAGATCAGAGCGGAGCGTGCACCGACGGCCGTGACAGATTTAGAAAGTTGGTTGCAAAGGCATCAGGGATGATGCCGCAGCGGCGACCAAGGAGGTCGTCACTGACCTCGACGTTGACAAGGATGGATAACAGGTTGGCGCACCTGCTGGAAGCCAAGCAAGCCGTCCTTACGAGATGGAAGGGGACAGAAGCATAACAGGAGGCTCCGCAAGAGGTTTCCGAGGTCAACAGGGAGATCGAAAGAGCGCTGCAGAACCTGTGTAAACAACAATGGGAGGAGCTCTGCGAATCTGTCGAGGCCCAGCTCAGATCCGGCAAGAGCTCAAATACCTTCTCGATGAGGGCAGCACCAGGTCCAGCCAGAGACGATGCCTTGCGCAAGCCATCCACCTGGTTTCAGACTCTGCCCCGGACGAGTTGATTGAGTCGCCGATAGCTCTGCCCCCACCCAGTTCCCAGACTACATGGGGTGTGATGTGACGGAGTTGGACCAGGATTTCACTGCTGTTGAGATCCGACAGGTCCTCTTCTCCTTGAACAGCAAATCCGCCCCTGGCCCAGATGGCGTCACTAATAAGATGCTCAAGAATCTCGATGATGAGTCGATCGACTTCCTCACCGAAAGGATTAATGAAGTCTGGCGCAGTGTACATGTCCCCACACAGTGAAAGACGGCTTGCACGGTCCTCATCCCCTAACCCGGTAAAGCACCAGGAATAGACAATCTGAGACCAATTTCCTTGACGTCCTGTGTAGGTAAAGTCGCAGAGCATGCCCTGCTTAGCCGGCTCACGGTGCACCTCAAGACTAATGGCATATACACCCACAATATGATTGGTTTCAGAGCGGGCCTCTCGACACAGGACGCCATGAAGCTGATAAAGCATCAGGTCATCGACCGGAGCACGAGAGATACCAGAGCAATCCTTGGAATAGACCTGGAGAAGGCTTTCGACAATATCTCACAAGAATTCATTCTCCAGACTATTACCGGCCTCGTGCGATTTCGTCCGATCATTCCTTAGCCAGAGAACTGCCAAGCTCAAGATCGAAGGATACCTCTCGCAAGAAATCACCCTTGGTTCACGCGGCACGCCTCAGGGCTCAGTCAGCTCGCCAACATTATTCAACATCGCAATGATCGAGCTTTCCAAGGAGCTCGCCAATATTCAAGGAATCAACCATACCATCTACGCAGATGACATCACCATCTGGTGCTCTGGCGGGAGTGACGGCCAAGTTGAGGACGCCCATGCAGAGCGCCATCGATGCGACCGAGAGCTTCCTACGCCCCACTGGGCTCAGATGTTCTCCATCCAAGTCTGAGCTACTTCTCTACAAGAAAAGACCCAGAGGTGGTGGCCATCGTGATTGGAAACCGGCGTCCGAAAGCGAAATACGGCTTTTTCACTGGTGACGGGTCCCCGGGCCCAGAGTGGAGTCGCTCCGAATATTGGGGATGTATATCGAGTCTAACGGTGCCATTGGTGCCGCACTCAGAAGGATCATCGCCAAAACGGAGAGTGCCTCTCGGCCTCATCCGCAGGATCGCCAACAGGACAATCAGGAATCAAGGAGGATAATCTCATCCGCATTATACATGCTTCTGAGACCTTTCATACTCGGCAGCCATGCATAATTGGTATGTTGCAGAGAGGAACAGTTAAAATTCCCCTCATCAGAAAGGTCTTCAAGCTTGCCCTCGGCTTACCTGTGAGCACTCACACCGAATACCTGTTAAAGCTCGGAGTGCACAACACGCTCGAAGAAATAATAGAGGCACAAGAGCGTTCACAGTTGCTCAGGCTATCCGGCACCCCGGTGGGCCGCAAGATACTTGATGAGATGGACACTACCCTGTCGACCACACTGCCCCGACGCCGTGCGGAGTGCGGATTCCCAGCGACATCAGATCTCAACTACACATCGCGCCCATTCCCCGCAATATGCACCCCGCACACAACGTCGCCAGACGTCGAGCGAGGGGTAGAGCTCTACTCGAACATGTCCGTAACAACCACATTGAGGCAAGCTTCGTGGATACCGCGGCATATGTCCAACAAGAGGCGTTCGCCGTCTCCATCGTCGACTCTAATTCCAGGATTACTTGCTGCGCTACAGTACGCACTTCGAAGCCATTAGTAGCCGAACAGGTTGCAATCGCGCTGGCTGTGCTCGATGGTCGCAGAGAGGTAATATATAGCGATTCTACGGCGGCCATTAAGGCCTACCAAACCGGGATGGTCTCCCCTCAGGCCCTTCGCATTCTCCAAAGCTTGAAAAGTATCTCTCCGCATTCTCTCATTTGGTTTTGCGCTCACTTGGGGTCGACTGAGGGCTCTCCCTCTAACCCTAACGAGAGCGCGCACGAGACCGCGCGAGGACTCACTGACCGCGCCGCCTCCGCAGTCGCCCTACCCCGCGGGGAACCATTGATGACGTATAATGAGATCACCAAGCATTATTATCTGTCAAGACGGGTATTCCCCCTCCCGCACCCTGCCTTATGCAGGGCGTGGGCGGTGACCCTTCGACTTTTACGAGCTCGTGCGTATCCTAACCTTGCGGTTCTTCACGCTATATACCCTGAAAGGTATCCCAGTGCGGTCTGCCCTGCCTGTGGACTAACGGCAACATTTAACCATGTGTTGTGGGAGTGTGAAGCCATCGGCTCCGCCTTCAGCAAGGATAGGTGGGCTGCGCTTTTGGGCAGCCCCGAACTCAACGACCAAACCCTGGCCGTCCAGAGTGCCCGTGATCGGGCTGTCAAGCTCGGCTTGCCGGCCCCTACGTGGGACTAGCCGGGTGGCGCGGGGTGTCCCCTGCGTCTTCTCTGGACCTCAATAAAGTTATTTCACTCACTCACTCTAGCTTATTTTACTCCTCGTGTGAGCACCTATTTTGAGCTTGGGTGAAAAAAGGGCATGCCAGCTGTTAAAACCCCCTATGGGCTAATAGGTGTTTACAGTGTAGGCTAAGCACTACCAAGTCATCCCCAGCATTTACCGCAATTTCTTGATTTATGATCGATGATCGATTAGCTGTTTATTGGCTATCGCAAAGTGAAGCGAGGCGAAGCTGTGCCTAGTGACATCATGGCTAGGAGAGTTTTTGCTAACGCTACGTGGGGAAACGAAACGCTTAAACAGCTCCGCTGTTCAAACGATACTTTATTTTAATGGGGTCCGGCGCAAGCCGAAGCCTTCGCCGCCCTCGTCCGCTTGCTAACGGCTCCCCCTATGCTGGCTCATTACGACCCTACTGCTGCAACTGAAATTCACACCGAAGCCAGCGGCCATGGAATATTGGCTGTTCACGTTCAACAGCAGAACAACGCACAGCGCTTCATTGCATACGCTAGCCGCCTTCTCGTCCATAGAACGCAAGTTCTCTGTCGCGGGACGCGAGTGCCTAGCGTTGATTTGGGCAGGAGCAGATAACTTATTATTGCGATAGCAATTATATGGACACTCCAAGCGGATTTCTCCCGTCATCGTCGCCGTGAGGTTCCGTATAAAGTCGAAGGGTGATAAAATCTTCGCCGCGCGCTGTATGCTGTATGTTCGCGTGAAAGCAGGCGAGGGACGCGCGCTTTCACTGAGAGCGAACGCACGGATGAGGGGTGCTTGGCACCCCTCATCAAGAAGCGAATTTTTTTATCTTCTGACATGTTGGGGTCGGCGTGCTTGAACAGCTCAGTCATCTCCTCCGTAAAAATAGCGATGTTCTCTTTGGGCAGTTGCACCCTGGCTTCTAGAACTGCGGCCCTTTTCTTGCGCACGACGCTTGGAAAGGTCTGCAGGAAGCCCTGGCGGAACAGGTTCCATGATGTCAAGGTTGACTCCCGATTCTCGAACCAGGTCCTGGCGGCATCTTATAATGAGAAGAAGACATGGCGCAGCTTGTCATCGCTGTTCCAGTTAAATACAGCGACACTTTCATACGTCTCCAGCCTTCTTTCCGGATCCTCAAATGTTGATCCGCGGAACATCAGTGACTCCCGGGGGTGCGGTAACACGATGGGTGTAGGTGGCACTGGTGCTGTCATTGTTGATGTGGTCATGGCCGTGCACTTCTTTGTCTTCTCGGGAAGAAGTCCGTACTCTGGGCGCTGGTTTTGTAGCCTTAGGCTAGATCGATATTCCGGGACGTGCAATTCATTTTCCAGTGCAGCTGGGCCCTCGGACTGTGGCGCCGCCGCACAGGAGAACGTGAACCACGGCGACGCCTCGGATCTCTTTGTGCCCCGGTGACGCAAAAGAAGCCGCGGTGTCGGGTGCCGACGCGAAGCGGCGGTCGTTGGGGTGTTGCGGAGCGCAGCGTAGCAACACCCCAAATAAAAAAATACTGCTCCAGTCAGGTAGACTGCTCCCTCCCTGATAGTGAGATTATATTTGGATCATCAAAACAGGGATGTGTTTATTTAGGAATAGCATCGATCCCTTAGCAGCAGCCCACAGTCGTGCCTACAAGTCTGAGAGGTGACAGTAGTCTGCCTTTTCCCTTCCTTCGGCTATGGTAAAAAGGATTGGCGAGCTTGTCGTGGTGATAAATACCCGCTGACAAATACGATGGTTGTGATAAAAGTTCGCGTTTGTGGTAAATGTTCGCGTTTGAGTGAGTGGTTCAAGAAAAACATTTTATGAAAGAAACAAAGACGTGAAATTTTTCTTCTTAAGAGCGAGTTTGGAAGGCCAAGATTAGATTGCATCAGCAAAACACCGGCAGTACGGGAGTAGTTTGATACGATAAAGCGAGCTGCGTGATTCTGAACAGACGCCATTGCATCTCCAAGGTTACATAAGCCTGGATCTAAGATAGCAGACGCACACTCGAGTTTAGGGCTAATTAGCGTTTGATATAGAAGTAATTATAAATGGCTTGGGGCTTCAGCAAAATTGTGGCGTAAGTATCCTAGTGCACGGTTAGCATTGTTAATGATATTGTAATGAAGAAGAACGCCTAGACTTAGACAGCAGGATTGCCGACAGCATCTTGTGCCGCAGAAGCTCGAGCTTAGAGATTGTGCTCGGTGGAACGCTCGACCCGTCATCGGCCTTTCGTCCAATAAACCTGCTTTATAATTGGTGGAGGTGCTGGGTACCCCTCACCTCTACCATCCTGGAACTCCGCACTCGGACGCTAACTTCCACCATGCCAGACGCCGAACCACAGACGCTCCCGCCACCGCCCGTTCTCTGCGCTGGGGTTATCCGCCAGCGGGATCCTACCATCTTCAGCGGGACCGACGACAACGACGTTGAAGATTGGCTTGCGTCCTACGAGCGGGTAAGCACTCATAACAAATGGGACGACTGGACCAAGCTAACCAGCGTCGCTTTCTATCTCGCGGGCGTGGCCCATATCTGGTTCAGAAACGATGAGGCGGATTTCCGAACGTGGTCTGCGTTCAAAACAACCTTTACAGAAGTATTTGACCGTCCCGCCGTCCGAAAACTTCGATCTGAGCAGCGCTTGCGCACACGCGCGCCGGTAACCGGTGAAACATTCACCAGGTACATCGAAGACGTTGTCGATTTGTGCAAACGCGTCAATGCCACCATGCCGGAAGGCGACCAAATTAAGCACATCATGAAAGGCATTGATGATGATGCTTTCCAAATGCTCCTGGCCAAGAGCCCGAACAGCGTTGCCGACGTTATTACCCTCTGTCAGAGCTACGACAAGCTACGCAAGCAGCGAGCTTTGACGAGGCCTTTTCCTGCAACCGATGCGTCTATCTCGAGTCTGGCCATTGGTTCCGACCAGGCGTCGCTGCTCACGCACATCAAAGCCTTTGTCCGCGAAGAAGTCTCACGACCGTTGTCCCTGGTACCCTTCACCCAGGTACCTGCCAGTCCATTGCCATCCACTCTGCGCAACGTTATTCAAGGGGAAGTTGCTGAAGCACTGCCGGTTGCGCCCCAGCAGCCGCTTGTGGCCGCTCCGCTCACTTATGCTGCGGTAGCTGCCAGGCCACGCCACGAGCCGGTACCACCTTTCCAGCAGCCGATGTGCCGTCCTCCTCCTCCCGTCTCTTGGGTCGGCGCTCTTGTTGCCAACCCGTGGCGCACGCACAACAATCGGCCTATATGCTTCGCATGTAGATATCCCGGACACCTCGCAAGGTTCTGCCGCCGCGTGCAAACGATCGGCAATGATCTACAGGCGCCTCGTTACCCGGTCGAGTCCAATGCTGACTACACTCCATCCGACTCACCGCCAACTCGTACTCCGATTGATCATCCTCATTTCGACCATCGCCGCTCGCCATCCCCGCGTCGCCGGTCGCTTTCACCGATGCGTCGGCGGCCCGTATCTAGCGACGAGGGAAACTAGACGACGCAGTTCCCGAGGCAAGAACTGCGCCAGCATCGGCCAAGTCCTAGTTCCTTGCCTGCCAATGTTATTGACGTGTTTGTCGAAGGTGTCGCTACAGTCGCTGTACTCGATACCGGCGCAGCTGTTTCTGTTATGGATGCTAAATTTTGCCGATCCCTTCATAAGATGACGACGCCTCTTTCAGGATTGTCACTTCCGACTGCAAGTGCTCAACCTATCGAACCAACCGCAGCGTGTACGGCTCGCGTGAAGATTCAAGACGTTATGTACACTGTAGAGTTAGTAGTACTATGATCGTGCTCCCACGCAATAATTCTAGGATGGAATTTTCTGTCTCGCCACAACGCTGTCATCGATTGCGCTCGCGCTGAGGTTGAATTCTTCCAACTCAGTGACCTCGCCTACATAGATCCTTATTCTACCGCTAAACTTGTAGTCAAGGAAGACACCAGTATACCGCCAGGCTCATCAGCACTCGTACTGCTCTCATGTGGTGCTATCTGCTACGGAACGGTCTCCTTCACGCCGTCTGATCTCTTCGTTGCCAGAAAAGCCCTTACTCTGCCTCTTGCTACTCTTGACCTCGCCGCCGATTTCAGCACAATGCCCGTTTATAACCCCCTTTCATCCCCGCTCACATTGCTTCGTCACGAATGCCTTGGCCACGTGGAGACCGTCGATTCTATGCAGATTGTCTCCGTTCCCGACGAGGCGCCCTCTACGACTGTTGTTGACCTGAGCGCCCTTTCTGCTACTGACACAACATCTACGGATGTCTTCACCCCATTCATCGATGAGGCTCTCACCTCTCGCAGCGATCCCAGCTTCTTGCCCTTCTGCAGCATTTCCGAAGTTCTTTCGACTTCGCCCAAGAATTATTAGGCCGCACATCAACAGTCGAGCACCACATCGACACCGGCTCCCATACACCGCTGCGCCAACGTCCGTATCGTGTATCCGCAACGGAACGCCGCGTCATTGCAGACCAGGTCGACGACATGCTCTGTCGAGGTGTGATTCAGCCTTCACAGAGCCCGTGGGCTCCTTCCGTGGTACTTGTCACAAAGAAAGACGGTTCCATACGCTTCTGTGTAGATTTTCGGCGCTTAAACAAGATCACGCTGAAAGATGTTTGCCCACTGCCACGCATTGATGATGCTCTGGACTGCTTACAAGGCGCCGAGTTCTTCTTCTCCTTGGACTTGCGGTCAGGCGACTGGCAGGTCCCGATGGCGGAGGCCGATTGCTGAAAAACTGCCTTCGTTACGCCAGATGGCCTATATGAGTTCACCGTCATGCCTTTCGGACTTTGCAATGCTCCTGCTACATTCGAAAGGATGATGGATAATGTTTTGCGCGGCCTTAAATGGAAGATATGCCTATGTTACCTTGACGACATCGTAGTGTTCGCCCCTGATTTCCCAACACACCTGCGCCGCCTTCAGCACGTACTCAGTTCCTTGACCAACGCCGGTCTGCAGCTTAATCTGCAGAAATGTCGCTTTGCCGCACGCAAGTTGAGGAGCCTCGACCACGTTGTGTCTAAGGATGGCATTCTTCCAGATCTCGAGAAATTACGGGTCGTTTCTGCGTTTCCTAAGCCCACTACAATGAACGAACTTCGCAGTTTCATCGGCTTGTGCTCTTATTTCCGGCGCTTCGTTCAAAACTTCGCATCTATCCTATCACCCCTCACGCAACTGCTTCGTGGTGCCAAAGACCTCTCATCGTGGTCCCCTGCCTGCGACCATGCGTTCTCCACCTTGCGCCGTCTTCTCACGGCGCCACCTATTCTTCGCCATTTTGACCCTCAAGCATCTACTGAGGTTCATACCGACGCAACTCGTGTAGGCCTTGGTGGTGTGCTTGCACAGCGTCATCCTGGCCCCGCACAATACGTCGTGGCTTATGCGAGCCGCACGCTCACCAAGGCGGAGGACAATTACAGCGTCACGGAAAAGGAGTGCTTGGCCATCGTCTGGGCACTTGGCAAGTTTCGCCCTTTTCTATATGGCCGCTCTTTTGACGTAGTGACCGACCACCATGTGCTGTGTTGGCTTTCGAATTTAAAAGACCCATCTGGCCGCCTCGCTCGCTGGGCTCTGCGAATCCAGGGCTATTGCCACATGCTATACCGTCGCCTCAGGTATGTGCCCGGCCATGGAAACGACGCTGACGTAGCGCGCGGGTAGAAAAACAGAGACGACAATGACGTTGCGTTTTCTGCTTATATAAAGTGCTTGTATACATGCTGTACGCCGGCTTCCACGTCTCCTGAGAGGTCGTGACACTGGTGGAGGTGCTGGGTAGGATTGCCGCATGCTTAGCACCCCTTCGCGGAGCCATCCATCGAACGCGGAATCGCCTTCGCTCGTCGAAACTCCTGTTCACCGGTACAGCCGCCGCCTGCTAGGCCTGACGCCCAAGTTCAACCCCTTGCAGGATCCTGCCGGACCGCGTCAAAGTACCACCGCCATGGCCACTGCAACTCCATCGCAGGTGACTCTACAGCATCCTATGGTCCCAGAAAGTTTCCATGGTGACGCCATTGAAGATGTCCAAGATTGGCTGGACCAGTTCGAGCGTGTCGCCAGTCATAATGAATGGAGCTCCCGGCAAAAGCTGTCTTATGTCTATTTTGCTCTTCGAGACAGTGCGCGGACATGGTTTGTGAACCAGGAGAGGAGCCTGACCACATGGGATGCCTTCCGCACCCAGCTGCTGGACACATTCACTAGCAGCGACAGAAAAGACAATGCGCAGCGCCTTCTCGAATCTCGTGTTCAGAAGCCAAATGAGAGCGTTGCCATGTTTGCAGAAGATATGGCCCGCCTTTTCCACAGAGCAGATCCTGAGATGGCCGAAGAAAATAAGTTGCGCTATCTCTTGCGGGGAGTGAAGGAGCAGCTGTTTGTCGGACTCGTGAGGAATCCACCGACGACAGTGGCCGAATTTACCAAGGAGGCTACCGCTATCGAACGGGCACAGCAGCAGCGGTACCGCCAATACGATCGCGCGAACTCGCCATCAAATGCTTCATTGCTACCTGACGGCGGCGGCACATCTCTGCGTGAAGTTATCCGAGAGATTGTGCGAGAGGAGATCCGGCAGCTCGGAATTGCTCCCATGGCACCAGCGGTGGCTTCTGTCGCTGATGTCATCCGGGAGGAAGTTCGACAGGCCTTTTTTTCGCCCGACTGGCAAGCGGCGCCGCGACGATGCACATACGCGGAAGCTCTTTGTCGTCCACCTCCCGCCACTTCAATGCTGCTGACACCGCCGACCACTTCGACGCAGCCACCGCCGCCATCCCCGACGCCCTATCTTCGACAGTCACAGCCGCCGCCAGCAATGCCGTATCGCCGACAGCCGATCGCTGCGCCGCGGTCTTACGGAGAATTCCCTGCCGGCTATCCGCTACGAAAAACCGATTTGTGGCGCACCGCTTACCGCCGGCCGCTATGCTTTCATTGCGGTGAAGCAGGACATGTTTATCGAGCTTGCCACTGCCGCGCAGCTGGGTTTCCCAGATTTCCCACCAACTATAGTTACCCTAGGTTTGACGCTCCACGTACATGCGACGACAATCCTTCCAACTTTCGACCGGAAGGTTCAACGACGCCTCGATCGCGTTCCCCATCACCCTCTCGTTACACCCAACCAACCCATCGCGATTTTCCTGACGCCTCTAGGGGCAGGTCTCCTAGCCCGCGCCGGGGAATCTAGAGGCAGCGACCTCCGGGGGTGAGGTTGCAAACCGTCCAACTTCCCAAGAGCCCCCATCACCGACGATCGACAACTCTACGACTCCGACGATTCCAACCACACCACATGTAACACACGCCGTCAGCGCCGCTCTTGTCGTTAGCATTGACGGCCACCAAGTGGCCGCTCTCGTTGACACTGGTTCGCATTTTTCGAAAATGAGTCTAAAGCTAGCCGACAGACTAAGAAAAGTGAAGACGCCCTGGACCGGGCCCAACATCAAAACTGCCGGGGGCCAGTTGGTGACGACAATTGGAAAATGCACAGCCAGAATCATAATAGCCGGTTCAGCCTTCGTTGCCACCCTCCTCAATCTCTTTGAGTGCTGTAAAAAACTTATTTTGGGAATGGATTTCTTGAGGGAGTACGGTGCAGTTATTAATGTCCGCGACCGCATGGTGACATTTGCTACGAGCTCCGAAGACGCGGATGACCAGCGACCGCGTTTACGTATCGCCGACGACGACGTCATAAATCCGCCGCGAAGTTGTTCCCTCGTGTCTGTCATCTGCGATTACTTGCACACCGGGCCTGGCGTCGCTGAACACATCAACGCACTAGTACTGAGTCAGGGCGTTTCCGTCGCCAGGGCCGTAATTAATGTACTCGACGGACATGCTGAACTCCTGCTGACGAATTTTAGCAGGGAACGTCGACAGATTGTTAAAGGCACTGCTGCTGCTTACTTTGACAAAATTGCCCCAATACAAGACTGCCTCTCAGTGCAGCACGCGGCGTCCACCACGTCTATGCCTGCACCTGTGGTTGATGTCAATCGAACTTTATCGCCCATCGAACGCAACAGCCTTCTTGAGCTCATCAATGAGTTTAACAGCTGCTTCGCATCAACGTCAAGAGTTAGCCAGACGCCGCTCACCAAGCACCGTATTATCACCGAAGACGACGCAAGACCCATCCGGCAGAATCGTTATCGTGTAGCACCGAAAGAGCGGGAGGCAATCCAAAAACAAGTGAAGACGATGCTTGAGGACGGAGTTATTCGGCCATCTAAGAGTCCGTGGGCATCGCCTGTCGTATTGGTGAAAAAGAAGGACGGTAGTCTGCGCTTCTGCGTCGACTATCGAAAACTCAACCAGATCACAGAGAAAGACTGTTATCCGCTACCGCGTATCGATGATTCACTGGACCGGCTACGAAACGCACGTTACTTTTCGTCGATGGACTTGAAAAGCGGCTACTGGCAAATCGAAGTTGATGATCGAGATCGTGAAAAGACCGCTTTTGTGACACCCGATGGGCTTTATGAATTTCAGGTGCTTCTCTTCGGTTTGTGTTCTGCGCCAGCAACGTTTCAACGACTCATGGACACGGTACTCTCAGGCCTCAAATGGCAAACCTGCCTAGTGTACCTCGACGACGTGATTGTTTTCTCCGCCACGTTCGACGAACACTTACGGAGACTGAAGACGGTCTTTGAGGCAATACACTCAGCAGGCCTAACTTTGAAACCGGAAAAGTGTCATTTTGGTTTTGAGGAACTTCAATTCCTCGGTCACGTGGTTAGTGATGAAGGTGCTCGACCTGACCCTGATAAAATCGCTGCCGTCGCTAATTTCCCGACGCCATCTGATAAAAAGACCGTGCGACGTTTTCTGGGCCTTTGCGCCTACTACCGGCGGTTCATTGCGGACTTTTCGCGCATCGCGTGTCCATTAACACATCTCACCCGCGAAGATGTCCCCTTCGTGTGGGGCGAAGAGCAGCAACGGGCATTTGACGAGCTACGGCAGCGGCTGCAGACGCCTCCTGTGCTCGCACACTTTGACGAAGACGCCCCGACGGTTCTTCATACCGATGCTAGCAGTGTCGGCCTTGGCGCAGTGCTTCTTCAGCGGCAGGACGGCACCGAAAGAGTGCTTGCTTACGCCAGCACGACCCTATCCAGAACGAAGACTAACTACTCCACTACAGAAAAAGAGTGCCTCGCGGTAGTCTGGGCCATCCTGAAATTTCGCCCATATCCATACGGTCGCTGTTTCACCGTCGTCAGTGATCACCATGCACTTTGCTGGCTGACTAATTCAAAAGATCCAGCTGGTCAGCTAGCACGCTGGAGCCTTCGGCTACAGGAGTTCGACTTCACTGTTGTCTACAAATCGGGGAAGCGGCACGCCGACGCCGACTGCCTGTCTCGGTTGCCTGTTGAGACTGCATTGCATGACGATGACGACGCGGCTTTTCTAGGCATGGTAGACGCTGTCGCCGTTTCACGCCTGCAACGCGAGGACGCCGAACTGGTTCCTCTTATTGATTAGTTAGAGGGAGAAACAAGCTGCGTGCCGAGGTTATTCGCCAGAGCGCTGCCTTCATTTTGCTTGCGTCACAACGTTCTCTACAAAAAGAACTCTTCACCCAGTGGCAGCAGCTACCTACTTGTCGTTCCCGCATCTCTACGGAACGAAGTCCTACACGCCTGTCACAACCAGCCGACCGCTGGTCACTTGGGCTACTGCCGCAAATTATCCAGAATTAGGCTAAAGTATTACTGGCCGAGACTTGCGCCGGTCGTGAAACGGTATGTCCAGACATGCCTGGATTTCCAGCGCCGCAAAACACCACCCGTCAAGCCTGCTGGATTGCTGCATTCTGTTCAGATACCACAAGCGCCGTTCGCACAAGTTGGCATGGACCTTTTAGGTCCATTTCCAGTGTCTTCTGCCGGCAATAGTTGAATAATCGTCGTCACAGATTATCTTCCCCCATACGCCGAAACAGGTGCTCTCCAGCGGGGAACAGCAGCCGAAGCAGCACGATTTTTCATCGAAGCCGTCGTCCTAAGGCATGGCGCTCCCGCAGTGGTCATTACCGACAGACGTTCTGCTTTCACGGCCGCGCTTCTGGATACCGTGTTGCGATTAAGTGGTACAACTCACCGAAAGACAACCGCTTATTACCCCCAAACGAATGGGCTGACAGAACGTTTGAATAAGACTCTGGCAGACATGATGAGTATGTACATCGACGTCGACCACAAGAACTGGGACGAGATTTTACCCTATTTTACATTTCAGTACAACACGGCTCGCCAGGAGACAACACGCGTGACACCTTTCAGCCTCGTCTATGGCCGGGAAGTAACAACACTGTTGGACGCGATGCTGCCACACGAGTGTGGTGATCACGAGACTGGTGCCGAGGAGTTTACGCTACGCGCCGAGGAAGCAAGGCAGCTTGCACGCTTGCGCATCCAAGAGCAACAGAACTACGATGCCAGACACTACAATCTTCGACACAGACCCGTCACGTTCAACGTCGGCGACCAGGTGTGGGTTTGGACTCCTATTCGTCGAAGAAGAGCTCCTGCGAAGATACTTCGGGCCGTACACAGTTCTACGCCGCATCAGTGACGTGAATTATGAAGTGGTGCCCGACAGTCCTTACCGCTCCAAACGCCGGCAGCATCTGCCCGAGGTTGTGCACGTGCTTCGTATGAAGCCATATTTTGCATCATGACCTCACTTTTGCACCATCACTGCACTTTCTTGGGCGCTTGGCGCATCGGGACGATGCTTCTTTCAAAGGAGGGGCAAATGCCACATGCTATATCGTCGCCGCGGGTATGTGCCCGGCCATGGAAACGACGCTGAAGTAGCGCGCGGGTAGAAAAACAGAGACGACAACGACGTTGCGTTTTCTGCTTATATAAAGTGCTTGTATACGTGCTGTACGCCAGCTTCCACGTCTCCTGCGAGGTCGTGACAGTATGACATACGCGTAGTGTATCGTTCCGGGCGGAAGCATTATGACGCTGACGCTCTTTCCCGCTCACCGGTTTCGCCAGAGGTCACTCGTGAGTCCCCCTTTGAGGGCACGTTGTCATCTCTTGACTTCGACACTATTGCTGCCGAACAACACAATGACACCTGGACTGCATCACATTTAGTCCTTCTTTCGGATACGTCAACAGCTCCGGCTTGTAGAGCACTTCGGCGCCAGGTTCCACATTTTTCGATCCGTGATCAGCTCCTGTACCGGCGCAGCTATGCCCCTGAGGGACGTACGTGGCTGCTAGTCATCCCGAGAGCCTTGAGATCAGAGATCTGTTCCTCTTTCCCCTCGGACCCCCCGTGTGGCCACGCCGGCGCTTTCAAGACGTATGAATGACTTTGGTACCGCTACTACTGGCGGGGTATGTACACCTTCATTCGAAACTTCGTCCATTCTTGCCGTGAATGTCAGCAACGCAAATCTCCGCCGCACCTCTCAGCCGGTGAACTCCAACCCCGGCCATGTCTTTCTTGACCGCATTGGTGTCGATCTATGTGGGCCATTTCCTTTGACTACGTCCGGCAACCGGTGGAATATAGTTGCCGTTGACCACTTGACACGCTATGCAGAAACTGCTTCTCTCCCAGCTGGAAGAACGGCGCAGGAAGTCGCCACTGTTATACTGCGCCGTTTCGTGCTTCGTCATGGAGGCCCTCGTGAACTCCTAAGCGATCGAGGCCGCGCCTTCCTGTCTGAATTTGTCGAGAAATTCCTTGTTGAATGAGCTATAGTTCATCCCACATGCACCGCCTATCATCCCCAAACCAATGGTACCACGGAAAGCTTTAATCGCACCCTTGGTGACGTACTCTCTATGTACATCGCATCCGACCACTCCAATCGGGACCTAGTTCTTCCATTCGTCACCTACGCCTACAATACTGCTACGAAAGCCACTACCGGTTTCTCCCCCTTCTATCTTCTTTATGGCCGTCATACCTCCCATACAATTGATATCATTCTGCCCTACCACCCAGACGCATCAGAATACTGGCCAATCTTGGATGCCGCAAGACAAGCTGAAGAATGTCGTCAGTTGGCCCGCTGTTTTACTTCGGACGATCAGTCACCAAAAGTCAAAACACGATGCCCGCAAATCGACCCCAACTTTTCAACCGGGAGACCTCGTTTGGCTGTCCGTACCGAACCGCACACCAGGACTTGTTTCAAAACTTCTTTCTAAATATGATGGACCACACCGCATTTTGCAGCAAACTTCTCCCGTTAACTACCTGATCGAGCCTCTGACACCGCCTTCAGACATGCGTCGTTGCAACCGAGAAGTCGTCCACGTCCAGCGGCTCAAGCGGTATCATGATTCTGTCGCCTCATCTTCAGACTATGTCGCCAGGATGGCTCCTTTTTCCGATGGGGCAATTGCAATGAAGAAGCACGCCTGGACTTGGGCAGCAGGATTGCCAACAGCATCGCGTGCCGCAGAAGCTCGAGCTTAGACATTGTGCTCGGTGGAACGCTTGACCCGTCATCGGCCTTTCGTCGAATAAACCTCCTTTATAATATAATTAACGTGAGTATGCCATGAGAGGTCATCCGTTATGTGCACACCAAGATACTTATAGGAGGTTACTTGCTGTAATAATGTGCCTTCGATTTCATAAGCTAGGAATTCAGATAGGATAGAACGGTGCGAGAATGTGATGCTCTTGCATTCATTAGTGTTTAGAGTCATAAACCGTTCGCTACACCAGTTAGAAATATTATCTAAGTCAGACTGGAGGGCAGATCTGCCCTCGAGTGGTCAGATTCGTTAGTTATTTCACGGTAAAAAACACAGTCGTCGGCAAATAACCTTATATTAGAAGTAACTGGGTCATAAAGGTCGTTTATATATATTAGGAAAAGCAGCGGGCCCAAAACGGACCCGTGTGGAACGCCAGTTGTTACGTCGTAAGAATTCGAGTCACAGTCGTTACTGGTTAGGTACTGTAAACGATTAGTCAAAAAGCACTCAATCCATTTTAAGATATCGGGGTGAATATTCCGAATGCGCATTTTGCAAAGAAGTAATTGGTGGTTTACTTTGTCAAACGCTTTGGCAAAGTCAAGAAAAACGCAGTCAATAACTGAGCCTTTGTCTAAAGTTGATGCTTTGTAATTGGTAAACGATAAAAGCTGAGTATCACAGGAATAGTACTTACGAAAGCCGTGCTGAGATTTGCTGAAAAATAGTTATATTTCAAAAATTAAACAAGATGAGAATAGATGACGGGTTCCAGAAGCTTACAAGGAATGCTCGTTAAAGAAATAGGTCTGTAATTGTGAGCTGACTGAGGGTTACCGTATTTAAAAACAGGAACCACCTTTTCCACTTTCCAATCGTCTGTAATTTCACAGCATTGTAGAGAGTGTGTGAAAAGGTGCGACAGAAAGATGGCGGAATACACTTCAGTATTTTTGAGGATCTTTCAGTTGATGGTATCAATACCAGAGCTAGATGACAATTCCAATCCACGAATTAACTTGGCAACGCCTCAAAAATCGATGATGACAGGATCCATGGGAAAAACATCGCAACCGTGAAGTGGTGGTGGTACAACAGTAGAGCCCTCTGAAAATGATTTAGCAAGCACTTCATTTATTACATTGCAACAATCTTCTCAGCGTATTGCTTCGTCATCAAAATTTGTAAGAGATATCATGCTCTTTTTTCTTCGCTTAACGCTATTCCAAAATCTTGACGGGTTAGCGGTCAAGAGGGACGGGAGTGTATCAATAAAAACGTGTCTGGCCTCTCTGATAGCGGCGCGATAAGTGTTAAGGATATCACTATTGATGAGCCAACGTGCGGGGTTGTTGGCAGGTTTTGCTAGGCGAAATTCTCTCTTCTTATTGTTTAGCAGCCTTTTTAATCTTGAGGTAAACCAACGGGAGCGCTTCTTTTCAAAAATTATACGTGTTGGCACATATTTATTAATCAGTGATACGAATGTGTTTTTGAAAAGCTTCCAGTCATGTTCAACAGTACGATCAAAGAAACCAAGCCTACAATCCTCTAAACACAGTTAAAGTACTGTGTTAATTGAAGTATAATCTGCTTTCGTGTAATTGCGTATTGTTTTAGGGGCACTGATTCTGTGTGTGACAGGGGCTCTTATCAAAAAATGAATGTAAGAGTGGTTGCTCAAACCAGTAAACAAACTGAGTGACTCTTTAATATCTGGGACAGTCGTAAGAACCAGATCGAGTGTGCTAGCTGATATGGGACCCGTTCTAGTTGGTTGGAAAACGAGCTGCGTGAGATTAAAATCTAGGCATAATCTTATGAAGGCTGCGCTTCCGGGTGACGATTCTGTAACAACGGGACGAGAGATGGACGAATTAATTTTAGGGAAATTGAGATCACCTAAGAGTAATAAAGAAGCGCGGGGAAACCGTAATGCTAATGCTAAGTTGTTTAGCATGTCGTGCAACGTTTCACAAAAACCATAACTTGCACTTCGAGGGCGTAACATGCACAGAGTATCAAATTTTGATGTTTCACTCGGATACTAACACAAACGAGCTCCAACGGAGTATTGAGTACAACCAAGCTGGAAACAAGATTGTCGGCCACAGCGATGAGTGCACCGCCACCAGATCTGACATTTGGATTATAGCGATAAATGCCGTATCTTTTGTCACAGTTAAACAATTCGTCATCGCCGATTTCGCCGGAGAGCTAGGTTTCCGTGAGTACAACGACATCCCCCAAGCAGGGGTCAACAAAAGAAGATAAAGCGTCACGTTTGCTTAGCATACTCCTAATGCTTGTTAGTAAAAAAGACAAGCCAACGTTAGGTGTATCACGCTGAGCATTGTTAGTTAAGATACCAACCGGTCACTACTGGAATTCGAAGAGCTTGACGCGCCCTTGTCTGTACTCGGGTCACGGCTCTGACGAAGTTCACAGACGGGGTCAGTAGATGTGGGTATGAGCCAATGCATTGTTTGCTGGCTTTCGGAGGTATGAGCCATTGCTCAAGGGGTATGAGCTGTTGATGATGGTAGTTTTGGACATGCTGGTCTGTATGTTGTATGCGTGATTCCAAAGAATGTATCCACCGTTCGCTTCATTTTGATAAGTGCTTCTAGCCTCTGCCTTATGGGGCTATGAGCCGTTGCATTTTTAGCTTGCTTACGGGAGTAAAAGTGCTTGCTGGGGTATGAGCCATTGATGATGATAGTTATCTGTCAACAGACGCGAAATGACCCCCGGGATTTTAGCGATATACAGCTTCGCTCTGAAAAGCTGGCTTCTGTAGCAGCGAAACGCCACCTACACTTCCATTGCTTGCAACGCCAGGTCATGTGTGCGCCTCGACGGAGAAGAGCGTGTGAAAGGGTTCACCATGCTGCGGCGCTAGTCCGCCTGGTGTTGCGTGAGGGGAGAGGGCATCGCCGCGAAGCCACGCAGTCATGTTAAACCCCCTCAAACTTAGTAAAGTAGCGACACGCTTTGAAGAATGCCGCCTGCTCCTCGCGTGCCCTGTCCGATGCCGACGCCGCTTCGCTATTGGCCTAATGGCATCACGTGGGCCCTCACCGGTTTGGTTTGTTTACAGTCGCACTCCATCGCCATTTTCGTTTGAGTAGCATCTACCGACTGGCGAGGAGCGCTTCTTGGCGCCGTTGTTCTTCCGTATTGTTTTGCTTTGCGAACGCCATGAACTAAGTTTTGTGGTATGTGCGACGTCGTTTCATTGTATTTTCCATCACCATGACCTGCTGCGCCTTTGGATGCCAAAACAGTTACAGGCGTGAGCACGGAGTAAGATAAGACAGGAGCGCCGACTCCGCTCGTCTGGAAGGGACACATTCTGAAACGCCGGTTCTTGCTTCACAGCGTGTTCGCCAGATGGCGCTACGAATGAAGAAAAACTCTGCAGCGGAGAGGCGGGCCCAACAAACCGAAGGAGCAAAGGCGCGGGGACTCTTTCGCGGCACCTGCTTGCCTATCCGTTTTGTCGCCTGCTCCGCGCACGCCCGGACGCCTGTAGCGCACATGGCTCTTGCGGTTCACGAAGTGACGTTAGCAGGAGAAACAAGTCATATATGATTTTATTTAATTTATTTTATACAGCCCGAATGCAGGGCATCTGTCAGGTGGCATACATGGAACTTTACAAGGCACAAGAACATAAAATAAACAAATTACGGAAACTAAGACGGAAAGCAAAACTGTAGGAAATGGTAAGGCGACATAACGGCAGTTCGAGTGGTCTCAAGCAATGACAGACGACAGCGAAAAGAAGTTCTTATGCAGAAGCTGACGTTTATCACTCTTTTTTATCTGAGCACGCATCAAGTGCTAAGATGCGTTCGCTGGCTTCTTTTTTTCTCGCGGTGCTTTTCGTGTCGCCCGGTTCTCTTGCGAGCAGAATCGCCACATTCTCATTAAACATAATAATTGGGAATTCCTGCCAGTGTTTCCTGCTCATTATTTCACAAGAGAAGCTCTGATTATGTGTCTGCATAACTGGGGGAATCATCTCGAAAGCGAGGCTGAGAATTTACAGGGTAGCCAGCCGGTATTTACACTGGCTAACCTCCTTGTCTTTCTTTCCTTTTCTTTTTCTCTCTCTACATTACGGCATGTTTCTGGCCAAGGAAAGGCACCTGCACTGTGTGTAGTTGTAGACAAATTTAAATTGAGCTCCTCTCGTCCTTCCGCATTGGCGACTTCTGTTTCCTCCAGGCATTCAGCATCATTGAGCTACGCCAGGCTTCCCTAGACAAATAAAGGAACGGCTCCGCTTCGAAGTCGAGGCACTTTCTTTACATCTAGTAGGACATCACCTTTATCTTTGCTGAAGTAACTATCAAGAATAAGCTGCTTATCGAAGTGTCGCGAACATATTTTGTCCATTGCTTTAAGCGCTCCTTTACCTTCAGGAATTTTTTGACGCCACTGGTGCAGTAGTTGAAGATAAAATGGTGCCGCGAAGAGCGAAAACATCTCGCGTCCTTTGCCATACCCAGATTTACAGCCGGGAACAAAACACTGTCCTGTTGCTCAGTCTCTTCACGCACAAGTATCAAGATACCTTGTTCCGCCAGGCATGAATAAACATACTGCAGACATATGGTAAACAAGGCGAGGAAGACAAAATTTTCCCACCTTCGCTTCCGCGCACACGTAGAGGAGTGAAAAACGAGAACTTCTGTTGTGTCTGTTTATATAGCATCATTTACCGTCTGTTTCCTCTAAAGACATCTAAAAATGTTTCGTACGCGTGCATAAAAGCGCTACCGCGTGCCTTTTGCGCTTTTATTATTTGTCCGCATACATTTTTTGTGTTTGATTGCTGCCAAATTGAGACGGCCGAGGGTCCACGTTTGTAGCAGACGACACGCTCTACAGATGCCGCGCTGCCGGTTCTGCGGCGCCGTCGCCGCTGGTCTCCGCCACTCAGCGCATGCGCACATGGAAGCACGCTGTTGAGTGTTTTCCACGCGCCTCGACAGATGGCGATACGCGATGTATAATTTAGGTTACACGGTTTGTCCCGAGCGAATGCGTTGCGCGGCGACGGAGTCGGCGTTCCTGTTTATCTTACTCCGTGGGCGTGAGTCAGCGGGCACGCGTCCCTTACAAAAAATTCTAGTAACTTTCAATTAAATTTTTTTAGACAAATGTTACTAAAACCTACGAACGGTCTATTGAAAGTTCTCAAACCGTTTTTAAACTTCCTAAGTACTTCATACCAACATCCTGTCGACTATTGGCCACCGATATTCAATTAAAATTTCATTTACAAACTTTCTTAAAACGATGAATGAACATCCTTCAAACATTAAAAGCAGGCATCTTTTTACTTCTTAGAAACATCCTAGCAACTTTTTTTCTACTTTTTGCCGTTCACCCTAAAAACATACTTGTAACTTTTTTCCAACTTTCTGTTGCTTGACCTAGAAACTTCCTAGTAACTTTTTTCCAACTTTTTGCTGTTCGCCCTAGAAACATCCTTGTAACTTTTTCCCAACTTTCTTTTGCTTGACCTAGAAACATCCTAGTAACTTTTTTCCTACTTTTTGCTGTTCACCCTAGAAACATCCTTGTAACGTTCTTTTAACTTTCTGTTGCTTGCTCTAGAAACATTCTTGTAGCTTTTTTACAACTTTCTGTTGCTCGCCCTAGAAACATCCTGGTGGCATTTATCGACTTTTTACAGCATGTTTTAAAAATTGTCTGGTAGTGCTCTGATGCAACCTTGGACATATAAAAGTATGTACCTGTTAGTGAAACACACCAATCTTTTCAAACACTGATGTTTATTTTCCAACCCTTTCATACATGCCCTAAGAAGCCATAAGCAAGCAGTGACTATAATGTGGTCTGGATATCTCCCGTGTTCTTGATATCCCTGTTGCTGCAAGCCTAAAGGAGGAAAAATGCAATAATAGTTAGCCTTATGAATTGTATCTGGTCAAGATAGCATGATGTAGTAATCCACAAGAATTTGACTTCGAATGACCCACAATCAAAACGAAGATTTCAACTGACTGCCTTGCCACACATACTTAGAATGGCATTCACACCTCTGGGGTGTAAAGCTTCTTTTTGGGCGACGTTCTTGTGGGTATTGGAACGCCACCCAAAAAGTGACTGAAGCATTGCTGAAGCAAAACTGCTGCACATAATATGCATGTGTTACATGTAGGAATCGTACACTTGTATAAAGTAGCTGTAAATCAGTTGCAGTAAAGATACTCAACAGTTTTTAGAATGGCTTCAGCGAGATATGCCGAACTCAATAAATGTGATGACATGCATAAAGCACTTTTTGCCTAAACCATGTCTTTAGGTGGTAGAAAACATTTTTATAGACCCTCTAGTGCGCATTATTCACAGTTTCAAAACTCAATTTGCTAAAACCACAACAAATTATTATATTAAACAGTGACTATTTCAATATTTCCACCAAGTGCAGGGCAGCTTGAGCATGAAGCAAGGTTCCTTGTGACATCTCAGTAAATCCGAGGTAGTGAGCATGTGGTACCACAAACCACAGATGCACAGATGTTCTGGGCAGTAGTCAGCACTGTTACCATGTCACTGGAAGCTTGTGTATTAGGCAGCTCACAAGTAATATGAAAGAAAAGGTAAAAAAGATTGTTTGCATTTCAGATAAGTGACAGCAAAGAACAAGCTTTATCCAATGTCAACTGGAGAAGGGCAGAGACACGCTGAAAAAAATGCCAATGTAAAGGCGAACGCTCAGTGTTCAGCTGCACTGTCCTGGCTTGCTACTGCCCGCAGAAAAAAAAGTGCCAATGTAACGGCGAACACTCAGCATTCAGCTGCACTGTCGTGGTGGCTTGCAACTACTGCGCTGTGCGGATTGTTGTGATTTAGCAGTTTGCGTTACCACCTCAAATTTCTGTAAAATACAAAGGAGACCAGCTTCCTGCTTGAAGCCAACCTGCACTTCGGGTGCATATTGAACTTGTCACATTAAAAGGTTATTGGTTAGTTATATGCTTGAGGAATTACCTTCTCACACTGTGGCTAGGGATCCAGCAGCTACCTAATAAAGACGAAAATCTTCCTGTTTGTATGCTAATTTTTGGAGATGAAGTACGGTACGCAATACATAAGTGTGAGCGATTAGAGGGAACAATATAGGCGCACAGGCAATAGTGTGAGAAGTGAGCTTCACAATACTCCATAATAAATATGACAAAAAGATACACATCTCGAGACCCCATGCTTCTCAACGATTATCTTAAAAAGGCAAACTGACTAGATTAATATACAGTGTGTACAGAGTTTATCATGCAGTTACTCAAGTCAGGGTTATATTTAGCTCAGAGGAGGCTAGTTCAAGATAAGTTCATTAAACTGAGCGCCCCCCAGATGACCAAAAGTGATATGCAAGTGATTAGCCACTAGAAATCATGAAAATGGCACACACAGTAAAATGATTGCATATTACAGAAACATATCCTACAACACACAATGCAATGACAGTTTTGTACGCACCTTTGTAAAAGCATGCAGATCAGGTGCTTTATAGTGGTGCTCTCCAGCTTGCAGCAGTGCTGCAGGTTCCTGTGGGATGCCTCCAGAATCCGCAAAGCCTTCAACTGCATTGAATAATTTATTGCAATGTGAATCTGGAAACCTGTCATATCAGTGTAATACTGAATTGCAAAGAGCCTCACACTAGCAGCTACATTAATGCGCGTCTCGTACGAATCTTTCCATTATATCTCAGGAGGTTACACAGTTATGTTGTAACAAGTGAGATTCCATGCGGAAATGCAGCAAACATAAGACTACCAGAAAAATCACCGAAACTCAAATATGTAATAAAGCAAAAGAGCATTGGATTATGAAAAAGAAATATTGAGCACATGAAAAGTCTTTTGAACCCTAGGCCGTGTTTGTTTAGCGATGATATTCCTTGTTGCTCTTCGTCAGTGGTTTGACCGACGCGCCGCCCGTGTTATGAACTGGAATAGCCGGCCGTTCACAGTGGGTGGTAAGAGTGACGTAGGATAGAGCGCAAAGTAGCGCCACGAAATCGCAGCCCTTACTTTATTACTACAAGGCACAGTCATTACCTATGACTGGAAGAGCTCGCATACTGTTCTTTAGATGAATATGTATATATAGTAAAAGCCAGCGTCTGATTGGGATGTCTCGATTAAAAAGAAACCTCGTCATTGCAATATCTGCGCATATCTGCCTTGCAATATATATAGAATACAGACAGTTCATTATAGAACTGTCTGTATTATATAGTTCAATATATATAGAATACAGTTCAATATAGAATACAGACAGGTTCTCGCGATGCGGGCTTTGAAAGTGAACAGTAAACAAAAAAGTCTTCATACAAGCTAATATGTGCGCAAGCGTCAAACATAGCTATCCTGTGCCAACGCGTGAAGCGCATGACACATCGACGTATACACACCTGCAGTGTACTCGCGGAAATGCTTAAATATGGAATAATTTGCTGCCGGGAAACTACCCAACAGTAACTTGCAGTGTTTCCATAATTGTGTTCCCATTCAGTCAGAGCTGTTGCGTTTGCGCACCGCTTATCAGCCGGCGCCCAAGTCTGGCTCATCTGTTCCGGACGATAATCTGTTTCGCTCATGTGCGCTGATATGTTTTCACTCGCCCTTTGATCACGGCGTTCCTTTATAAAGGACTGCGGATCACGCCGTTGGCGCTTCTTTTTGTACACCTTCTTTCGGCAAGCATGCCGCATTAAAAGTACTATCGTGAGCAATATTGTCACGTACGAGTTTGTACCGCTGTGGACAAAATGACGTTGGTTGGGTAAGAAGAGGCTGAAGTGTCTCGGAGCTCGGTAGATGGTGTCACCCTGGCCACAGAGCTACAACCCTCTGTATATATTGTAAATACATATATTTTCTCCCCGTAACATTTTGGTGGAAGTGCGGGGTAATCTCGCCACAAGCCGGCCCTGGATCTTCGCAGCGGGCGTCACATCGGTTCCGCTGTTATGGCTACTGACGCTGCCTCCGACGCTGACGCTGCCTCCGCCGCTCAGACACCGGCGGAAGTGGTACTAACCCAGCTACGTCACCCGGGAATCTTCACTGTCACTGGCAAGGTCGACGTCGAAGACTGGCTGACGTCGTATGAGCGCGTCGGTAAGCACAACAAGTGGAATGCCACACATTTGCTGGCCAACCTGATCTTTTACTTGGGAGGAACCGCGAAGGTATGGTTCGAGACGCATGAAACCGAAATTACAAGCTGAGACTCCTGCAAGGAAAAGCTACGCGATCTTTTCGGAAGGCCTGTGGGACGCCAAATGGAGGCCAAGCAAGAGCTAGCGTCTCGTGTCCAGACACCAACCGAATCATACGTCGCGTATATTCAAGACGTTCTGGCTCTCTGCCGTAAAGCGGACGCGGACATGCTAGAGGCCGATAGGGTTGGACACATCTTGAAGGGCATCGCAGACGATGCGTTCAACCTCCTGCTTTGCAGGAACTGCTCAACGGTTGAATCCATCATAAAGGAATGCCGGAATTTTGAGCAAGCGAAGAGCAAACGCATCGTACAACGCTTCGACCGACTTCCCAATACGGCTGCCACTTCCTCCTGCAACAACCCTCCGGCATCACATCCGCCTGCCACGCCAAGCTTGACACAGGTCATCCGCCGCGAACTTGAGGCTATGGCTCCAAGTTCTCACTGTCCCCATACGCACAACAACATGACCGTCTCGCTCATTCAAGCTGTTGTCCGCCAAGAAATTGCCAACATGGACATCCAGTCTGCCGTCCGCCCACGTCCCACCCCTACCACTCCTGTCATTGCCTCTGCTGCACCTCGCCAGTCGTTCCCGAGTCGATATCGGAACCCATCTGAGTGGCGAACACCGGATGACAGGCCGATTTGTTTTGCTTGCTCCCGGGTCGGTCACATCTCCCTCCAGTGTGTTCATGCCCATGTCTTCCGGATGAAGTATCGCGCCGGGCACAGCTTTCGACCTACTCCACGTTTCTGGCGTGAAGCGTTATTGCCATTTTTCTTTTCCTGCTAGATGAATTTTTCTTCGTGCTTAGATTCGAGATTCATTTCAATAAGTTGGACGTAAGATCGGATCCTCCTCAGAGAGGAGAATCCAAACATGGAGAAGTGGGCCAAGTATGCGAGAACATATAAAAAGGAATGGGAGCAAGACCCCGAGCCAAAGGTGGGTTCTGGTGCTTTTACTTCTAGCTGGTTTGCCGTAACGTCATGGATGCACATACCCATTCTGCTAATATCGAAACATGTTTGCCACGAAGACATCAGTGCTCCAGGTCACATGAACTTCACCCACCGTGTTAGCTTAACAGGTGAGGTGTCGTGCTGCTGTCTCGAGGACGCGGGTTTGATTCCCGGCCACGGCGGCCGCATTTCGGTCAAGGCGAAATGCAGGGACACCCGTGTACATAGGTGTAGGTTAAAGAACCCGAGGTGGCCAAAATTAATCCGGAGTCTCCCACTGCGTCATGCCTCCAAATCATATCGTCGTTTTGGCACGTAAAGCCCCAGCAATTATTAGAGTTTTATAATAGGGGCCTCAAACGAATTGGGGCTTCAAAGAAATAGCGTCGAAGCCACTGCGCATGCGCAAGACGGAAACTGTGTTTAGGTTTAGCGTCGGGCACTCTATTTCATCGATTTAGTGGGAGCCTCAAAAGCTGCCCCAAAAGCTTTCGTCAACAAACATGGCGGCGCCCATCGAAGCGACGGCTCTAACCTAGCACAAAACTGGGCTCGATTCGTGGTAATGCGTGAAGTTCGTAGGCTAGAAGTAGTGATTGCGGTTATCGCTTTCTCTCAACTAACATGTGTAATGAAGATTGATTCATTATATACGCCACTGATTCCGAATTCAATTGTCGATTTCATGCCTCGTAGGCCTATCACGGATTGACTTGGCTGGGTGAAGGTGCGTAAAGTTGGTTACTCAAAACTAAACGCAACAAGTTGCATGCTGCTAATAGAATATGTTCTAAATTGTAATTAAAGGCGAGAACACGAAAGTCTAAATTACTTTTGATATCATAAAATTGTTTATTTTATTTTATTATTTATAGGAGGTTTTCTTTGACGCCGTAGTGACGCTGCAAACGCAACACGCTATCGGCAAACGCAAAACGCCTATTGCAAAACTCTTCATTCCTGCAAGCCCCAACACTAACACCCGCAAAGCTCTTTGGGGCCCCAAACTTTAGGGGCCCCTATTCTAGAACTTTATTAGCCATCAACATGGTTTGCTTTTTGACAGTAACCGGTTTCCACAGCATTACCACTGTTATCAATTTGTTGTTTACTATTGCTCTTTGTGCGCCATCACTGCTTTTACCATTTCGAGCGAGTTACGTTCGGGACGTGCTCGTCGCCGAAAACGACTGCGCGCTTCTTAAACTAGTGTGCCGCTTTGCGCAGTAATCTTTCAAGCTCCGCTTACCCACGGTGAGTGGCATCTGTTGCCTGACCCTTTTCTTAGCGCCATGTTCTTGGCGTGCTAGACACCTAAGATAGCGGCCAGGTTCATGTAAATTGAGAGTATATAGGTAGTTTGTGTCCCAGCTAATCCGGCCCAAGCTAATTGAAAAAAAACGAGAAAATAAGTTAGAACGATGCGAAAAATAACGTGAGATATCGTATCGCGAAAGACTTGTTTTAGCTCATCAAAAAAGAAGCCGTGAGCACGTCGCCGTCGCAGGTCGCTGGACAGCTAAACCTCTATGCTGTAGGCAGAGATAACGTGAGTGATCGATGACCCTGAACATTACTTTGTGTTCACGACAGCTAAAAAGCAGAGTTCGTAGTTAATATTACTGTAAATAACTAGAAATAATAACTTAGTACTATCTGTGATAAAATAAAAGCACTGATTTCGCCCTCTGCAGCGATTCGCTAGAACTTAAGAGCTTCCGGGGCCAATTAAAAAGTGTTCTATGCAAGTATGATGTCGCTGTTGTTGATGTAAAGGGCCGACCGTCATGGCGGCACGGACATTTTGTTACGATGGGTTGTGCAAAAAAGGATTGCCGTAGTCGAATGTGAAAATACGTACACAAATAAAATTGCAAATAAAAGGGCTATATTTGGCTATGAAACATTTCGCACTTTTTTTCTGTTTGGCTACATTTGGGCTACAACTTCTCTAGATTTTGGCTACGCCGCCTCGTCGTACCTGGCAACACTGTTTACAGTGGATGTACATGATGTGGTACATGACGCCGGTTTGGCTCCGGAAGCCTCTATTTCGGGAGATATCGTAGATGCTGACTGGGTGGACGACACGAAGCTTTGGCCACAGCTTCAGAGGACATGTAAATGCGCTTTCGGGGCTAATATAAGCGTTGTCCAAACGGCGCGAGCAGCGTATATGGTGCTTGCTCTAAAAGCGGGGCTAAATATGCATGCCAATCTATCTCAACTTTCCACTCATGATTGCAATCAGGTTTAGCGTGCTTTGCTCTTCGTTCTTTATTTGCCAAATTTATTGAAGCAGCGGCTTTTCACGTTCCTGGCTCAGTAATGTTCGTCGGTGCGGTCACTCTCTAATTATTTTCTGACTAATTGCTCGCGGGCGTGCTCAGTTGCAATAGATTTGTTCTTGCTGTACACAAGGCTTGGAACGTAGCTGTTCTGTATTTTGTAATAGCTGATAGCATATATGTATTACCGCTTGTAACTCGCTTACTCCTGTGAGCCATCACGAAACATTCAGCTTCGACCACTCGTATTCTGTCGGTGTAGTCACTGTCACCTATGCTTTGTCGCATTGATTCAAGTGTTCGCCGATTCACAGTTTCTTAATACATTGGCGATGCAGTGTGCGTAAGGTTGCGTGCGAATGGGGGTAGATGTGTGTGGATAACGTGCTCGAAACATACTATACCAGGAAGTGGTGCTACTCCCTTTGTTATTGTTTAACGAGCGGTACTAACTCTTGCTGACCTTCCGAGGTTGAAGTCTTTTCTTTAGAAGTTAGCGATACAGCGCTGGCGGATGAGTGAATTTTTAAAGAGGAACTTTATATGTCTAAGCGAAATAGTATATGGCTAGAGGAAATCGCCTCTGTACATAAAACTATCATCATCAGCATTGGCTCCAGCGTCGTTGTCTTTTTCCGCAGCTGGCTCGTTGGCGCCCTCGGGTTGCGATGGTGCTCGTGCTCGGCACGCGCTCGTGCCACTGCTCCCGCGTTCGTCGTCGTCGTCTTCTTCCACAGCTGGCTGCGTTGCCGCTAATCATTCCAGCGTAAAATTTCACTTCTCTTCTGTCGTCGTAATGGTAAGGCTGCGCTTACGGGAGTATGAGCCATTCATTCTCTCACGTAATGGACAGATTTAATTTTGAAGCAATTTAATTTCGAAGACTTGCAAGCGGCCGTGGCGGGGAATGCTGCTAACCACGCCGCCGATCAAACTCGAGACATCGAAAACCAGTGACAACGGTGGACTGCGGGCATACCGTCAGTGACGCCGTTCTCTCCGTCGCAGCCGAACGTGTGTGTAATCTCATAATTGAGAAATAGTTTAATAAACCCTAGCGATTAACCCAGTGATACTCACTGGGGCCGCACGTTTCAACTTCGCTGGTTAACGATATTCGCGGGGTGGAAGGGCTGATGTTTCTTTTTTCGTTTTTTTATTATTATTCACGAGAAAAGTCGTGCTTCGAGAAGGGCCGGCAACGCAGGCTGTCCTTACGCATGGTCCGTGAACTTGGTCGCACATATTCATTTCATTCCTTCATACGCCAGTCACTATTTTTGCAGTCAACTACGGCACACGTCTTCTATCCATCGCTCCACATCTTGCAGAGTGATTGGAGCACAGTGCGTGAGCGAAAACTCAGTTTCATTTCCGACAGCTGATCACACAGAAACAAGGCAGAAGCGGTAATGGTTTCGTATTTGTGTGCTTTAGCTGAGGCAACGTGTGGCGCGCCGCCGAAAGCGCCATCTCGTTTCTCGAGAACGAACTGCTCCGCGAAAAGGGTCAATAGAGCCTATTCAACCTGTTGACGCCGTGCACCGACGGCCTGCATAGCGTAGTGCCGCAGAACCGGGAAGTTACGCCGGTGTGTACAGAGTGCAGTTACGTACACTGAGATTCAGAAATGGGCGAAAACATTATGATTAAGAATAGAATCTGTTGCATTATGAGGGCAAATATGTAGCAAATATCAGCCAACACAATCCTGTTTTAGCAACCTTGTTGGCAATGGCGTTAGAGGAGTGATGTCGACTCTTCCTTAAATTCTTTGGCATACTCAAGTTCAAACTACTGCATTTAAAAAGATGGTGGAAAGAAATAAATGCGCTCAATTGCTCGCCCTCTCTGTCTTTCTTGTTGTTAAATGTTAAATTCAGACCGAATGAGGCAATGCGCTGATCTCAATAGTGTAGGTTTCGCCGAAAGAATAAAAAAAGCCTTCGTCAGCGCCCTCATGGCATGGTATCGAAGGACGAGTAGATGCTTCCATGACAAAATATACAACGGTCTTCACAAAAGTGTGAGAAGTACAGGTAATGTGATGGATACAGCTTCTCCAATGGCACAACTGCTACATACCACTGAAGAGCCGTCTTTCCTCAATGTGCAAGCCACACTGGGGATATCCAGCACTCGATTCCAAAATTTCACAGCCTTGCTTTGGAATGATCAGAGCACGCGTGCTAGGACGTCTACTGGTGTATTGTACAGTTTCGTCCGTCACTTGTTTTTTGCTGGAGAAGCATGGTTGCTAAAACACGATTGTGTTGGCTGATATTTGCTAGATATTTACCGTATTAAAGCAACATATTATCTTCTTAATCATAATGTTTTCGCCCATTTCTAAATCTTAGTGTACGTAGTTGCTCTCTGTAAACACCAGCGTAACTTCCCGGTTCCGAGTGACGACGCTATGCAGGCAGTCGGCGTACGGCGGCATCGGGTAAATGCGCTCTATTTGGGGCTCGCGTTTTTTATTGGCTAAGCTAATAATGGCTAATAAAGCACTGAAATATGCACTCGAGGAGCTGATTATCTTCTCTAGATGTTCCTCCATTGACTCAGAAAATTTTGCGTCCGCGCAAGTTGTACTTACCGCTAGGATGCTTACCAACGAAAGGGAAACATGTGCAAGCACAGAAACGGGTATAACACAACTTCACAATTGCTTTTCTTGCTTAAAACAAAAAGTAATTTGATAAAAGCTTCTCAGTCTGTAAACAATGGATGTTGCTAATAAATACACAATTTGCGGATTTTTGCCCCGACCACCTCAATGCTAAATTTACGACTAAACATTGGCTAAAACTAACTTTTTTGCAACTTTGTCGCCAGATGTAAAGGCCATTTCACGTTATATCCGTCCCAAATTATTTTTCGCTTACAGTAAAACTTGCTGACAATTAGTCACAACCGAACCTTTGGGTAAAAGTTATCTTTCTCCAAAAAAATGTCAATATGGATGAAATTTCACATATTTGGGGCCGTATAAAAAACTCACGAGAACGTAAAGATCGATAAGACATTTTTTAAGTGAAAAGCCTATCTTTATTCTCAAGGGAAAATCACGTCCTCGCCTAGTTTATGAAGATCAATTTTTTGGACAATGCGTTTTACGGCTCATACTTTTGAGCTTTCTAAAAAACTCGTGATGTTCCTAGCGGTGCTGCAAATTTCTTTTTTCTCGAAAATGTTTTACAGGAACACTTCTTGCTTTAAATAGATAGTCCTCAATTTTTTTCAAAGAAATCGCTGATGGTCGAGCGCCAAGGTTGGGACAGTTGGCGTGGAATGACCCAATCACGAAAAGCCTAAGATTCAGCACAATCATTTTGACAACATTTGAGAGTCGAGCGTGAAAACTCACCTTACGAAAGCATTCCTGCCTTTTGTGTTTACTTACTAACCTTCTTTAGAGCGAATAGCTTCGTTTGCATCTTGTGTTCGTGTTCGTCTTTGGCAGGTCGCCCGGTGGATTGGCGATACAAAGGCACCGATGAAAAGATTGCGTACTCTCTCAAAACCATGTTACGGAGTGCGTTCGCCGGCGAACGACAGCATCATGGCTCTTTGGGACGTACGTGCTAATTCGCGTGAGCTTTATTGTGTGTAAAGGTTACGATGCGGCAGTGGAGCACGAGCAAAGAAAACGCGATATCGCCCGCTCGCTGACTGGCTCGTTTAGTTGTTCGAACGCTCCTTTAGTAGTTCGCTTGCTCGTTCGTTCAAATGTTAGTTCGTACGGTCACTAGGTGTCTGAGACGCACTTGCTGTAGAACACGAAGGCTGGTGCGTCCGTGTCCTCTACCAACCTTTGAGCTTCATAGCCAATACGCGCCGCGAATTCAAGTGGTAGGGACGGCACGGATTATTTATTGCTGAGGGATTACTGGAGGCCGGGATGTCGGCATTCGATCGCAAACGTGTTATTTACAGCCATTAACAACAAGATCTTGCGACACACGCTTGCCAAATGTAGCGCAGTCGATACATTTGGAGTCGTCATGGTACGGCGTTCGCGCTCGTTTAGATACTTAAAAAATGGTTATCAGAACGGGAAAAAGAAGCTGCCGTCTTTGAATTTATATATATATATATATATATATATATATATATATATAACCCTTCGTATAGAAATCCTACGCTGTGTACGAAGTTACTCTGAACTAGAACGCTTAAAGCGCACCACATTATGCTTACATTCACTCTACGAAAGGTCGTCTGCTATGCTCAAGCGTTGTAGGTGGCGCCACGGTTGAGGAGGGAGCGCGAAAGAGAGGAGAAACGAGGAGGAGTGAAGGCGGAGAAGGAGAGTGTCGATACTTTAAGAAGTTATAGGGACATTAAGCCACGTTACCCTCGCTCTCACTCTTGGAAGCATGTGTTATCTGCGCGTTCCTTGTCAAGCTCTCGCCTGTGTTCTAACTTCGCCTCGGTAATGTCTATAAAAGTAATGTATATATATAAAACACAAAAAATAGAACAAATTCGAAAGGGAAAACGTCGGCGGTAAAGAATTTAGATCCTCCAACTCCACGCTCAGATGCCGAGTGTCTTAACCACTGGGCTAAATCAGCTCCTCCTGTGTAGCTAGGCCTGTACACTTTGCTTTATCACATAATGATACTTCAACCGATATTTTCATTGCCACTCACGGCTTGATGAAAGCGGTGATGTCAAAATCACCGCGGTACACTCGGCAGCGTCCCCATTAGATTCTATGGTAGTGGAGCAAAGTAGCGTAATGTCACGGATCGAAGTGCAGATAGTGAACAGGCCTTGTGCTATGTAGGAGGCATTGGCCAAGCGTCTTAACACGCTCTCTTTCATCTGAGGAGCTCACAACTCGAAGTACCGCTCATCGGTGTTCAACTGGGCATCAATGCTTTCGCATTCACAACTCATGAAAAGCGCTTAGGTGTACTGGAAGTTTTTCTGCCACTAGTATTCGATCAATGATAATCAAAATATAGTTGCAATGCATTAAAAGACGTAATAAAATGATACATGTTAAGTTCAATTCGATTCTAAGAGGAGGAGGCTAAAACATATAAGAAATGAAATGGAAAGACACGATTGTCAAGACGTTCGGTTTTTCCTTACTTCCGTGTCGCGCCAGTGAGGGGACTTCTAAACCCAGTGAGGGGACTTCTCAACAGACGGGTTCTACGGCTGCCGTCGGCTACCCGGCCGGCCACACCAGCTGTTGCTGGTCACGTGGGTTGGAGCGGGACACAACAACCTCCCACTGGGCCTCTTCGATTTTTGGAGTTCGGGCAGCCCGCAGGTAGCCAGACGGTAGCCAGCTAGTTCCGGTCCTGATAGGAAGTCACGTGGGCTGGGATCCCAAGAAAACCCGAAGCTACCCGATGTTTGCAAAATCGTACGCCGGGAAGGCTCACGGCGGTATAAACGTCCACATGCTACCAACATGACAGTGACCTTCGAGGCCATCGCGCGGGGCGTAGTAGGCCCATTTGTGCGTTGCCAGCTTGAAAATATATGCTTGCATTGGGGAATACGTTCATTTTTGCGAGATATTGTGCGACTCGACACAGGACGCGCACTGGGCAGCTCACTTAACACAGCGCAACCAACGGCCTCCGACGTGTCCGATGTCAAGACGCGAAATCGCGCAAGCAATAGCTCGAGGATGCCTGCTCGCAGGAATTACGTCGGCCACCGAAGGCATTGATGAACTGGAGCTTTGTCATGATTTGGAAGGACACACAAATGCAGGATATCTGGTAGGTCTTATACACATACAATTTCGTGCCGATCCATGCTTATGTATGCTTTGATTTGAGAACGTTTGTTTCGGCTGATGGTGCTGCTCTTCTGCCCTTGTGCTATCGAACGAGCTGCGCCTGCGGTTGGCGCATAGAAATGCACGCCGCCTGCAACCAGCCAAAAGTTTCACACGAAAATTAGTATTGGTTGGGCAATAAGCTAATGTACATGTGGCCATTACTGAAAAGGTGCATTCCTTTAACATCAACGGCCTTTAATTTGAACACATCGGTTTCGAGGGACCACCCAAGCATACGACGGAGGGACGGAGCGTACAAGGGCTAGCTGCGACGCCTTCGCTAACTGTAGAGAAAGGAGATATCACCGTATACACGCGAGAGATGTCAAAAGCGATGCCAGCAGAGAAAGTTGGACCGAAAAGGCACACCCATGTGCGGGAATAAGCGTTTACAACTTCGCGGACTAGAACTTGCGCGGAATACGACTCAGATGATCTAGAGTGCGGCGCTCTGCGCACGGCCGGGAAGAAGCCTTCGCAAACTTGGCCTACAGCGCCTACATAGACAAAGGGACAGCAAGAATGACGAAAAGCAAGCGCTGACTTCCCACTGAAATTTTATTTCGGATAACATGCATATATAGCCAAGACACCTCGACAATGTATGCGCTGTAGGTCAAGCTTGCAATGGAATACCAACTAGCCCGTACCCAAATCCTGCTTTAGAAGCCATCACTGGACACACACACACACACACACACACACACACACACAAAAGAGAGATTCTTTGAGTGCATACATTTTGCATTTTCCTATGTCAAGTTTTCTTCGCAGTGATTTCATGCTGCGTCCTTATTTTACGGCTTCCCCAGTCTTTCCCACGTTAGAATTTCGAATATCTCTTAGTTTCCTCTTTTTGATCAGTTTTGAGAGTTCGGCTAATTCTATCTGATCTCTTGGTCATGTCGACCGCCGCGCAGTAATCGATGGTCCTGTCCTCATGTGCCCTATGCTCATAGACGTCGCCCTCAGACCAATCCTGGCTGCTTCCAGCCTTAACGTGCTTCCCCTCTGTGACTCGTCTTCATCCCCTGGCTGGCACCTTGTCCTATGTATGGGACTGACTTGTAATCATTGAGTGGCACATCATTAAGCAAAATTATTTTCAAAGTAGATTGATAGAGTTTCCAAAGTGCCTCATTATCGCGGACATCGTGAAAAGTCAAAGGTCTTATGTTTCGCTACAATATACTTACATCTTAGATGGCACAAAAAGAGAACTACTCACTATGTGAGCACTTGTGCTGATTAAAGATATTTGAAATGTATTGGGCATAATATACTGAACAGCATCCTCAGTATTGTGTAGTCATTATAGAAGTGATGCGGCCCTTCATACATAAAGTGCACTCCGAATAAATATTTGTATTTATAATGAAATTCAGCGGCTAGACTTGGTACATAGGGTTTGCGAGCTTTGAAAATAACAAATCATATGAAATCTCCGGCAGAACCACACTAAAATGCTTTTGCATGTGTTTTACTGCGAAAATGTTAGCCTCTCGGTGCTCAGCCTTTTACTTGTCCGTGTCCGTTAGCAGAATTGTGGGCCGATACCGGTGGCCTGCAGGGAGGGAGCAGTGGCTCGTACCCTGCTTAAGGCAGAGGTTTCAAGCACTTAGCAAAGTGAAGCAAAAAGCGCATACATTCTTTGGAATCACGCATACAATAAGAAGCACAAAACAAGCACCCTAACCCCATAATCGATGACAAGGCGTTCCTGATAGCAATGCGAAGCACGTAGCACACCCCGGATACGTTTCCCGGTAAAGATAACTGTTGCAAGGGGCCGATAACCGTAACGATAACTGTTGCAAGGTGCCGATAACTGTTAAGATAACTGTTGAAAAGTGCCGTCACCGGTGCCACGGCGACGGCACCTTGCGACGTGGGGAGTGACGTTTCCAGCCTTTCGTATATAAGAGAATCAGCCTAGCAACGGATTTCATTGTCGTTGTAGTACCGCTATGGGTGCGCAACTGATAGTTAGGACTCCCAAAGAGCAGCGTAAATACGACGCGGCGCAAAGGGAAAACAGACCGCAATATGACCAGCGGCAGGGTGCTGCTAAAATTACTATTGCTCCCATTAGTTTAAATTACCATTACTACAATTACTGTAAAGCAATAAAGCATTCCACACACCCTTCACCAGTGGCAGTGATGGTTTTCAACAGCTTCGCTGTACAGTCACTTTTGCAGGACCGGGTTGGCGAGCAAAGTTTTACAGCAGAGCCGTATATGTCTACCCTACCGTAGATTTTTCAAACGCGCCGCGGTGGCTCAGTTAACTAAGGCGTTGCGCTGCTGAGCACGAAGTTGCGAGATCGAATCCCGGCCGCGGCGGCCCCAATTTGATGGAGGCGAATTCCAAAACGCCCGTGTGGTTGCATTGTAGTGCACGCTAAAGAACCCCAGGTGGTCAAAATTAATCCGGAGCCCTCCACTACGGCGAGCCTCAAAATTAGAACTCGTTTTGGCACGTAAGACCCCAGAAAGAAGATCTTGAACGTCCGCGCTTCAAAACTCCCGCGCCCTCTATGAGAAGGTGTAGCAAGCTAGTAAGGGGGTTGGTGACACATGGCGTAACAAGAGGAAAGCTAGGAAACGGGCAGCGAGTAGCAGTGAAGATCGTGCCTGAGAGGCAGCCCGTAAGCGGTGGGCTCGACAGGAATACGGTTGCCGCGAAGCGGGGAATTCGGCGAAGAGACGCAGGTACCACGCTAGTAATTTGGACGAGCACAAGGGTGCATATGCAAAATTTCTGACGGACTTCCTGTACAGACATTTCGGATTCAGTTGTGTGGTGTGCGACAGACTGTGGTTCGACAACTATTTGATAGTGATTGGTAACGTTCGTGTTGTCGCAAAGCGTGAACGTGATGCGGTTTTGACCAACGTTACTAGAACCAACTCAGTTGCGCTGCTCCGCATATTGCCAGCGCAAGCATGTGCGCCACGCGTTGGTCGCGCGAAGTAACGGCGCTGCGGTCGAGTCCGGCTCCCGGATGGCCGCGTCTGCTGCTGCTGCAGCAGCGCGGCAGCTTGGCATTGCACACGCGTTCCCTCGTCTGCGTCGATTTATTAAGACGAAAGCCTTATGTGTCTCATCTTTCAGTCAACCTTCAACGTCCTCGAGCGAAAATCCTGTTGTCGAAGTGAAATCGTACACGATGACGACTCGGTGTATTAGTTCACTTACTACACCACCCCCGCATCGTGTCTTACCTATATACAAACGCTCACGCAACAATTCTGATGGTGCGCGGATCACCGTCGCCAACGTGGTAATTAAGATAAAGTTAATTAAGGCACTCGTACCCACGACCTTTGGTGTTAATTTGGGCGACGTAAATTAAGGCCCAGCTACTTAAGGTAGCGTCAATCAAGGCAGTCTAACCGGCAACCTTTGGTCGGAACAAAGTAAGAAGTAACGACGCATTCGAATGAGAATGTCAAGTAATTTAATTATTGTCTTTTAAGCGTGCAGGCTTCGCCTTCAGCCTCCTTGGCGTATGCGAAAGTGACTCAATTTTTGCTCCACTGAAAACCTATACTGCCTTCGTAATTAGAGTTCATGGTTTTCACTAAGAGTGACAGCTTCGCAAGCGCAGCACGAATATTAAGCGCTACGTGAAAGCTTTGATTTCAACAGCTATTAGCGGCGAGAAGTTGGAGTGGCGCCCTCTCGCGAGTGCCGTCACGGCCAGGACGCCGCTCGCTCCGGCTGACTCAGCTGCCGCGCGCGCTCGTTCGCTTCGTGCATGCTCGGTGTATGCGACGCGCCAGCCGTACTTCCTGAATGAGGTTTTGACTGCTTTCTGCTGTCAGGCATAAAGTGCAGTCTCTTTCTCGAAACTGCGTGAATCATGAAAATTTGCTGCTTGGATATTGAAGCTATATGGAGTTGCAGGGGTTACTGCTTTCGCAAAGCTGAGGTCCGCCGTGTCTGTTCATATAAAATGCGTAAAAACAATGTCTGCAAATTTAGTATGGAAAATTTTTATCGTATGACGCTTCGCTACAACCTTGACATCCCTTTAGTACTTAGTTATGGGAGACATTTCCTTTTACACGGAACAGCAATATTGGTATTTGGTGTCAACTTTATATATAAATCAGTATGTTAGAATAGGATACTGCCTGCGAAGCTTTCACCAAGCTTCTTATTGCTCTGTTGAGTTGTTCTACTCAAAGTGGGTACTGCAGTAATGCGTAAAAAGAAGAGTTAAGCGCGCATGTTTTACGAAAGTTTGCTGCTACTTTCACCTTTCTCCGAAAGAGCCACCCAGAAAAATAATTTTACATGGCTGTTAACACGACTGCGGTTCGTGTCTGTTAGGCAATCGCCCGAAAGAAAACTTTCATGGTTAAGATCAAGAGCCAAGCCATTACGTACGACGTGATGTTTGATAGAGGCTTGAAGCAGTCTTTATGACAATAGGCTAGACACGTCCCGCAATGGAATCTACCGACAATCATTATGACGTTATGACGAGGCGCGTATTGTTCGCGAAACCCTTCCGCTCACTACAACTTCGAATTGAAACCATGAAGGAGTCCTTTACAGCGCCAATTGGAATACCTATAACTTACTCAAGGCACCAGATTGCGGCTTCGCAAAAGGCAGCTTCGTCATCCATCATCTTCACGCAACTACCGTCTGCATGAGGCTGTCTCGAACCACAATTTTGTTAAATTATACGAACTGAGAACTATTCGCTGCGTCAGCCTATAAAAGACCTCGTATACCCTCCTCATAAAGATACCATACGCAAGGCTCATATGAATTCACGTCCTCTTCGGTCAACGCTGATATTTTCTGTCTCCTATATACCACTAAAGAATGAAGCTCCGGCTTCTTGCTGGCTGCAGCCATATGGTCTAAAAGGCATTTTTCGCCCCAATAGTTGCGCCGAGCAGCTGTGTCAGTTTCGCCAAGCAGATCGGTCAGAACACTTTCCTAAGCAACAAGCAGCGCTAAATTATTCAACTGAGAAGAGCGTGTATCACTGAAAAGAAAATAAATACTGGTCCACATGCCTTTCCTTATGCGACAAACAGCCTAAAGCCTCAATTAGCTTTACTTAAAATTACCGCCGCTTAAAATTAACCGGTTAAAACGCCATTATTTTACAAGCAGTTGAAAAAGCAAACGGTACTGGCAGGATCCATACTGATGTGTTGTTTATTCCTCGTGCTACTGCCGAACGTTTCTGGGAATAAATGCGGAAATTCGACAGTTTGCCAATGATCATGCTCAAGAGCAAACAATATTTAGCGGTTTAAAATCAAGCAAATGCTGTAGAAGTCATATACTATAGCCAGTGTTGGTGAAATGATTGTTGCACCGCGGCAAGTATGGTCACTTAGCTATATTGTTCTATCCTATGTTTTCGCGTTTATGCTATTGTTACCCACGTGAGCTGCCGCTGCAGAGCGTATTATTATTTTATTATTATTATTATTATTATTATTATTATTATTATTATTATTATTATTATTATTATTATTATTATTATTATTGGTTTGAAAACATATATATTTGACAGGAAAGGGAATATGTCTTGAACTGCGCTTGAAAAACGCACACCTCTCCGGACTGAACTCTGTTGGCCGGCACTGTAACGTTGCCTTTGAGAAATATATTGCTATCTAGCAAATAAGCTCTTTCAATAAATTGTACGAAGCAAGACATGACCAAAATATATTTGAGAGGACTGTCATCAGTGCACCAGCATAGGGAACAAGAGCGAACAAACGGAAACGTTGCAGAAGGCGCCCAGACGCAGCCCGAAATGTAGCAGACGACAAGCGCCAATCCTTGCCATGACGTCATGCGAGCGGCGCTCGCAGCGCCGCTTTTGTTCGTTCTCGGGGCGAATGCTTTACTACGAAGCTACTCCGACATCACTTGTGAGTGGATGTGTCGGCCACATAAGGCACTTCATAATTTATTATGCGGGAGGGGCATAAAAGTAGGATTGCTAATGAGGGAAGACAAAATTAGAAAACCACCAGATAGCGTGAAAATTCTTAAAAATGTATTGTTTATGTGGTCATCTGCAATTGGAGAGTTCCCTTACATCTATATACAGGTGTCCCAACTATAATGCACCATTAATTAAAAATATGTAACCACGGTCATTGGCAGAACCAAGGTAATTTTACCGTCGCTTGGAGATAATGAGATTGATTTTTTTGCATTCTGTTTTAAAACATAATTCATCTGAAATAAATATTCACCTTTTCAAATATCATTGGATTAAAAGTGCAAATCAGAAAACTGTAGAACAGCGTGAAATACTTCCGATACAGCTTTCTGTTGATGAATATATGTTACATTTAGTGTTTTTCCGAGTTTTAAAGAAGCCCGCGATTACACGCAAAATTGGCGCGTGACTGGCCGCTCCAGACAGTTTTCGTATATTCGTGGGCTTCTTTCGCGCTGCGAAAGACACTTTTATGTGGCACTTATTGAGCAACAGGAAGCTGTATCGGCAGTTGTAACGGCAAACAACATTACCTTGGTTCTGTTCAGCTACGTGGTATTTGGATATTTTTAAGTCTTGGTGCATGATAGTCGGGAGACCCTGTAGAAGCTTTGGACTTCCTTGGGGAAAGTTACCGTCGTATTGCGCGCTGGCCCACCCCCAAGTTTAATTGGGATCACCCCTACTATAAGCTTCCCCATGCATTTTCTATGGAGCCCTATGTATCCCTATGGGTATTCCCTCTGATCATTTTTTTTTAAATTGATCCTTATCTGTTTTACAGCTACCAATAATCTACATATACATTATAATTAATAAACATTTTAAGCTCGGAAATTACGCATATTTGCGCAGATACAAGGCATAACACTTCTCACTTGACGGACCTGTGGTACTCGCCACAGAATGTTTAGGCATTAAAAGTAGTGCTTAGCTGATGACTTGTAGCCACTTGTTTAACCTAAAGTCCCTATATAAGAAAATTACCGCCATCCTTTGATAAACGCCGCTTCTCTCTCTCCTGTATTTCCTATTGGACGATGATAGCGCGCGCTTTTCACTTTATATTTTCTTTTTTTCCGCCTCAGAGCCGTGTTGAAAGTCCTCTGCGCAGCCGCTGCCGCCGGCGGCGGCGGAGGCGCGCGCCCGGCCTGAAAACTTCAACGTGGCCTTTCTAGATGCGTCGCCGTCGACTTCGCTTTCGCAAGCAAAAAGTAAAGAAAAAAGCAAGCGCTTTAGGTGAGGAGGCGGCGGAGGAAAGAGTAGATGGCGGTACTTTTCTTATATAGGGACTTTAGTTTAACCCGGTTCAAAGCACGTCAGCATATCGCATGCTTGACACAAGCCAGACTTCACAGCTCCGCAGAACAGCGCGAGCCTCAAACCTCCGAACGAACTTCTACAGGACGCTACAAATTCGCACCACTATAACAACCACACGGGACGCAGCCGCAGCAAAGGCGCGCCACCGGAAGCGCTGCCGGTAGCGCGACTCGATCGCAGCGCCGTTAGTTCTCGCGACTGGCACAGAGCCTATGTTTTCAGCGGAGCTGTGAAACTGAGTTGGTTCTATTGACGTTGGTTTTGACAGCTACATCGCCAGGTGCTCGGTTTGGCTGCGCCGTGGCAGCGCTAATGGCCGTAGCGCGCATCGATCATTTGGTGTAGCAGGTGGCTGCTAACAAGGCACCTGCCACATTTCCGCGCCTAGGCAAAGAACCGAATAGGCAGTTTGTATGTTGCGTGCCCTTATATGGAGAGGCCGTGTGTAGTGTATACTGCCGAAGAACAGCTCCGCTGGTAGCCCACTATCACTGAGTAGAATGGCTGCGATTTTTTTCTAGGATATCGCTGATATATTCGTCGTACCACTATGATGGGCATTCCGTATCTGTTACTTAAGTCCCCCCATAGAAATTCTAAATATTACAGGACTTAAAAAGTGTAGAAATGCTTGTTATATCTATAGAAATTGATTGGAATGGAAAACAAATTGAATTAGTCAATTGGCTTCGTGCTCATTATTATATCTCCAGATCTTCAACATATGGTCTCTGAAACCATTATCGATGACAAGAAACTTTCATCACGTAAACAAAACTTCACGTAAGCACAACAAAAGGTTGCAGGATGCCGGCCGTTTCGTGCCATGCTGAAAGACCGCTGCCGGCGCGGCGCATACCGTCGTGCGCTCGAGCAGTTACGAACACGTGACGTCTGCTTATCGCTGCTGTGAATTCATCTATAGCAATCTGTTTCTCGGGTTTGTGTGCCTGAATCTAGCAGCGTGCATATCTTACCTGAAGTTCAACTTCTGTCGCGACTCGCTTCCCTTGCGAATGACACCGCGCGGAAACTTCCCGCTTATTTCTTGAACGGCGTACACGTACTTGGCGTTGCATAATTTCTTGCATTTACGCAGCGTGCCACCCTCAAAAAGTATTCGGCGCCCGATATTTGCTACAGGCCGTGGAACAACACAAGCGAAAGTGGCGCGTCCATATTGTAAACGTGCTTCCCGAAGCAGAAGCCCGAGCTCGGTACTACGCAGCCCAGGGCAGAGAGAGGGTGCTCTTTAGCACTATTTTCGCAGCGCCCCCTGGGCAAAGCAGGAGCTCTCTACGCATTTGGTGTCGCAGCTAAACGTCGCCTCCCCTCCCTCACTCCTATGCCCCCACGGCCTTTCGTACGACGGAAGACTTCACGTTTGCTCTCCACCGTGCGTTCGCTTTCCGTGAAAGCACGTGTCCCTCGTGCACTTTCACTCGCACATACAGCATACGGCGCGCGGCAACGAATTTGTCGCCGTTGGACTTTATACGGAACCTCACGGCGACAACGACGGCAGAATACGCTTGGAGTGTCCACATAATAGATATCGCAATAAAATAATACAACTGTACTAAACACGAACTGAAGGTGAACCAGCCAAACTAGATGTGATCGAGGCGCACTGCAGCTCTCACGGCACCACAATCAAATCAGTCTGCGGGAGACGTGCGCGGTTCCTCAGGGCACGTTCCCCAGATATTAATATTCGGCAGTTTCGAGATCGTGCTTGCTGGGGATACCAACCGCAAAGCGTCAAGCCTGTTCTCAATTACGTCTCTAGTCATTACAAATTAGCGAAGAGAGCGATTCCTTCTTGCGCCGTTTGTGCATCGTTAACAAAGTCTCGTCCACACGTCGTAGTGAACATGCTAAAAGCGCTGATAGACAGGCTTCGTTCGGTAGGAATTCTAATGTCTGTAACTTTATAAGTTTGCGTAAAGTCGTTGCAAATAGCAAAAAAGCGGGACCATCAAAAACCAGAAGGTCAGAAATAAAAAGAAAACAACAAAAGTTATCTCATAGTTGCCCAATATCTTTCATGGGTTGCAAAAATGTCGGGTCACGATACGGTGCCGAGGTATTCTGGTCATCCGAATGCAAGGTTGAACGCATTTGTAGGATGTCGTACAAGCGCCCCCTCAGCGGCACGCCAGAAAAAAGAAAGTGGACTTGCGCAGTTAATCATAGAAATTATTTTTGTGGATTGCTGCGTAGGGGTTGTATTTGGAATGCCATTCACATGGCGGCCCTAGTTATACAGGCCAAAGCAAACGCGGCATAAACATAAAGCAGAGGGAACACAAAATGTGGAAAGCTTGCACTAGTGGTGCAACGCTGGAGTAAACGATGGGACTGCTGATCGGCCTAGATTCTTCCAGGTGTTACCTAGACTTGGCTAAGTTTTGCTAGGAAATGCTAAGTGCTGCTACGCAAGGTATTCCGAATCGGTCAATCGACGCGCTTCAAGATAAGCTGCTTCTTTTTCGGGTGTCCGGGTCTTCTTTGGTTGTTCCATTTCAAGGCTACATGTAGTCGCCACAGAGTCAACGAGAATTCTGCCGGCGTCGTGGAGGCTCCGAGCGTAATCTCCCCGGTGACGTCACGGCCAAGCAGCGCCTTCACACTTGCCGGTGCGTGTCTGATCGAAACCTGCTGAGCCACCGCCAGGGGCGCCTGCTGCAGTCACGGACACCGCGCGCGTTCGGCGTGAACGCGCGGCAACGTGGACGGCATCGGCAGCAGTGTCGTCTCGCTTGTGCTGCTACAATTTCTCTCTCTCTCAGGCTCTCATTTGCTATTTCTCTCTCCCCCGCATAGCACGCGCCGCACGCATACTCTCCTTCCCTCTCCTTAACGTCCCATGTCAAGGCAACATGTGCACGGCGCGCAGAGGAGGCGAAGCACGCGCCCGCTCAGCGAGGTGATTGGTAGGCAACACACGGTGACGTCTTTACCTGAAGCCGTTTTTGTTCGCACTACGCGGTGCAACCAAGGGCCGAAACAGCTCCGCTGTTAAAATAAATTTGTGGATTGCTGCGTAGGGGGTGTATTTCGAATACCATTCACATGGCGGCCGTAGTTATATAGGCCAAATCAAGCGCCGCGTCAGCAAAAGCTTGGGGAAACAAAAAGACGACTTAACGAAAGAACCTTCAACCTAGGGCTGCATTGGAACGACTGCGGCTGTAAGCCGCAGTGTAAACAGGAAATTGTGCTGAATCGCGATCACCATCGGAGAACGCTGGGAAATGCTGAGGCCTATTATATTGCTACACGCGTGTGGTATTTGGTTGTTTGAACGATGCGCGCGGGCGCCATCACTCGAGAAAAGTAGAGGAACTCGGAGCTGGGCTCACGCTGTGAGTCTAACCGGTCAGCGCGGCAACAGCTGTTGTAAATACAACCTGTAAATAGTTGGTTGTCTTACTGACTGGTCCTTCGCGTAACATTTCGCGTAACGCGTAAATTTGCTCGCGTAACGAGCAAATTGAAGTCGTCGTCCGCGATGCCTTTTAGGATATGGCCCACCTTGTCAACCTCGGTCATGTGCTCGTCGACTTTCCGGCAAAGCGCGAGCACTTCCTGTATGTAGGAGACATACGATTCTGTCGACGACTGGACACGGGAAGCAAGCTCTTGTCGCGCAGCCTGTTGGCGACCTGACGGGTTGCCAAATAGGTCGCGAAGCCTCTTTGAAAGTGTCCCAGCTGGATATCTCAACCTCATGGGTGCGAAACCAGACACGCGGTGTCCCGTCTAGATAAAATAGCACATTGGCAAGTATGATGGTAGGGTCCCAGTGGTGGCTTCGGCTAACACGCTCATATATGCTGAGCCAGACATCGACGTCAACGCCATTTTGGGCGGAGAATGTTCCAGGATCGCGGAGACTAGGAACCGTAACGTACGTTGTGGTTGGCACCGCAGGTGTAGGTGGCGACGAGGTGTTTCCATCGGAAGCAATGGCTGAGAAGACGACGGTGCGGCCGCTTCGGAGCGCCGTGGCGAGGACGGGGAACGTTCCACCTCCACCAGAATGTTACGCGAAGGACCAGTCAGTAAGACAACCAAGTATTTACAGGTTGTATTTACAACAGCGGTTGCAGCGCTGAACGGTTAGACTCACAGCGCGAGCCCAGCTCCTTTTTCCTCTTCTTTTCTCGAGTGATGGCGCCCGCGCGCATCGTTCAAACAACCAAATATCACACGCGTGTAGCAATATTAAAAAAAATATAGTGACAGATACGGTGAGTCAACCATCACGGGCTTTACGCGATAAGGATTTCGCGCTTTTGAACATATGTGCACCCTAAATTAGCCTGCTCTTCAATCTATCGAAAATTATTGCCATGCTTGAGTATTTACAAGTTTTTTACTACTGGTTCATTCACCTACTCAGATGACTCGTGCCTCTGATACAGTGTTTAATTAACCTATCACCTTGTGTATATATTTGTGTGTTCTTGACCAATTAGTCTAGTTGGAAATTAGCGCTCCTGTTCGTCTTTCGCTCCCTAAGCCTTCATTATTTTTCTTATCTTTCCGCGCTTCAGTATTTCGCGCTGGAAAACTCAGGCAATGAGCTTGGTGCGCAGGGAATTGCACTTCTGGGCTTGAGGTCGCCCGTTAAATTTCTGTCGTGACGGTAAGATTTTGATGTGAGCGAAATTCAATTGCGCTCGTGTGTTTAGATTTAGGTGCACGCTAATGAGACTTAGCTGGTGAAAACTAACCCAGATAGCACCAATGCCACAGGTCTCATAATCAAATCCTACTTTTGGCACGTAAAAGGCAAGAATGTATTTAATTTAACTCTCATGCCCCACCGTTACATTCTCTCCTCCGGAAGGACGCATGCGCCGTGAATGTAGAGGAGGTCTGCGCATGAGGGGAAGTCATGGGATACTTCGTGTAATAGCGCGGCATTCGGGCGTCCAGTGACTTGAAAAACGTTGTGTTATCACTTACGTCAGCCGAGTCGGCATGCGGCAGCTGCCCTTGCGCCGTTTGCCACCTTTTCCTCTTTCCCACCTCCTCCTCCCCCCCTTTTCTATATATTTCCGAGACGACAATAAAACGTCGCATTATGTCTGGAAACGCTGTCTGATTTCCTTCCGGATGTACGGACTTTCCCAGCGGCTCGGTAACACGTTGTTTATCATTAAAATTTTTATCCATTGACGCTGTGTTGTGTCCTAATTTGGGCAGTCCGAATATAACTGAATTACTAAGTGCGCTAGTACTGTGGTCTCGCACAACGGCGATGTATACAAAGTCCCAACAACTTGGCTTCCGCCTCCGTGTGCCCGGAACAACAAGTGAGCATGTTCCTTGCATCCAGCGCAGCACATTTGTATGTTTCCTCCAATCGCGACACTAGACCGCCAGAGCAAGCGTCCGAGGTTTTCCTTCAATACTATGGGGCAATCCTATGAGGAAAGGCATGCACGAATGTGATTGCGCCTTTGTGCGTTAAAAAACAAACACGTATAAGTTTTAAGGCATTGTATTCTTCGGACTGGTTGTGAGTGCCTCAAATGCGCTCTCAAGTTTTCTCTTGCCACAGAGCAGAAATAATGAAAGTTCGAAAATTAATACTCATCAGCAGTGGTCCCCTCGATCAATCCTTAAAAATATAGTTATGAAAAGTCATAAAAAGCTAATTATTTCATTGTTGTGTGAAAAGATGGGTGTATAATGCAGCAGGTATATTGGCGGTCGCATACAGTTTTTGGAGAAGTGTAAGTAGTGATGGATCAGTCTGCAGGCTATGCAAATGAAGAAGTCCACATTCACCACGGAGTCTTGCACTGCTAAAATTAATAATAGGGAAATAGAAAAGAGAAAAGGTGAGGAATTATTACATAGTAAATTAAGAAATCAATAAGAAAATCTCTTCGAGTGCCTCCTCGACTTGAACTTGAAAAATATATTATACCGTTCAAACTTTGACATTATTATTGCCTGGGTCGAGAGCAAAGCAGCTATGACAATTTCCTAGCCCATTTAGGTTGCTCGCACGCCGTAGTGGATGTCTACGGATAATTTGACCCTACTGGTGATTATTATTGTGCGCAGCACGATGCAGACGGGCGCCTTCACGGGCGTTTGTATTACTGCAATATGCGAAGACAAATGCTGTATTCTGATCCGAAATAATTTTAGTGGTTGCTTTAAACATCAGCAAATAATAGCTATTCAGTCTAAGTTTATTCGTAAAACGTCATCGCATGCTATATTAGTCAATAAAAATTTGAATTTGATATGCTGCTTTAAATGTCAGCGCAAGGAAGTGTGGCCTAGTGCACTGTCACGTGCCTAATGACGTACGCACAAGCCCACACCTTCAGTCATCCAGATGGCTGCGACGTGACGTGTGCAATGATACAAGCACTAGGCTTATATATAGTCAGCCAGAACCGTGGAGCCGCCGTGTCGTTCGGGAAGGGCCCTCGTCTTGCGCCCAGGAGGCTCGGTTTCGATTCCCACCCAGACCGAAACGTATGAAATTTCCTTTTCAAAGTCATTGATTTACTTTGTTTATACAAACGTCCCTATGATATTTGACGCCAATCCGAACATTTTTAACATGTTTTTACTCTTTGTGCCTTCGGCCATTTTTGGTACCATCTTTTGGTTACGCCGACTATACGACGAATTTTCGCATAATGGGGCACATAATGCTTTCGCATTAAAAGCAACGTATAGTAATGTGCACCGTAACATTGCGGTAAGTCCAGGTTGGCCCTCTACCTCAGATGAGTAGTGAACATTCTTCCAGCATATGACATGTATTCGGTTTGCATAGGCGATGATTCAGTTATTAAGTTGCTCTAACTATGCACAAACAAACGAAAGGTTTCCCTTGTGTTCATTTACGCCGTGCCTGATTGTTGTTCTAAATACGTCAATAAAATATCACTCTCCGTGTTCCCGTCCACGAGCAGAGTGCAAAACTGATTGGACAAGTATGACACGTATTTTGTCAAATGAATGTTCTGGCACACTGAGATGGTTTGAATATGGAATATTTGGTAGCGCGTGGCCGTGAGCTCTGTTGTTATATAGAGGGAGTCTGAGCGCGGCCTCAGTCTGGCCTATATACTTGCAGTCGCAGACATCACAATTAGAGATGGGTCGCTCAGGAGCGAGCCGGAGCTTGTGAGCGGCTCTTTTTAAAGAGCGAGTGAGCGGTGGTTCAGTAAAAATGAGCGGCGGTTCTCTTGGAGAAAGGGAGCCGGTTCTCTCGCGTTCAGAGAGCCGTGCCGATGCGTTCCGACAGAGCCGTGTCTTCTGCTGGGTGCGACTTCCGCGCCATCTATTAGCGGTACGAGAAAGCAACTGCCCTCCCACCCTTCCTCGCAAGAGTCGCCTTCACCCCCTCGCCTTCGGCTGAAGAACGAAATAACCGCCGATCACCACGGGGCCGCCATTGCTGCGACCCGGTCGCAGCAAACAAAAGGTGCCCAAAACGTTTGCTGCCAGCCATGACGTCACGTCCGCTATAACCCATGATGTCACGTCCGTTTATTTTCACGGCGGCTGCTTTTCGGGGCCGGTCGCGTTGTGAAGCGGTCCGTATTCCGTGCCTTCTTACAGAGTAAGTAATCCATTTTTCCACTCTATATGCATGTAATAAAAGGTTGGGGCTGTCAGCTGCTTGATGTGTTGCCGTTAATTATCTTGCGCGCATATTTTGCCTCGTGGCCGCGTCAAATTGCAGCCGGCCCGTGGAATGTACTGTGGCATCCCATATAAAGCTATAAAGCTGATCCTCCGTCAGGATCGTTAGTACGTGTACAGAACCATCCAGTAGTGTGGTTCAGTGAATGATGCGTGAAAAAACGAGGACGCAAGAAAATCCTGGCATGGTGAGCTGTTCCGCCAGATCGTGTTGAATCGCGTTTTTGCGCGAGATGGTCGAACAGCTTTGCTACTGCTTTTCTACAGCTTTGCTGCATTTCATTTAATCATCACCTGCATTCTTTTTAATAAGACAAATGGCATTACTGCGCGAAAGAGCGTCTCGGAAGTTTCCCAACAACAGCCAATGCCGCCGTGCCTGTTGCATGCAAGCTTACCAGCTACACGCTGTCCTGATGCAGTTGGAACGATTATGGCGCAGTATCAGCCTGCTACTGCGGGCTGCAGGATCACGATGACAATACAATTAAAATAACTAAAGAAATTATGCAGTAAGTGTGGTGTTCAAACGTTGCCAAGCGTGATAAGCGGACCTGCCTCGTAAGATGCGTTGAATGAATCGGCTTTCTAAAGCCAGCTTCGCCACAGTAGACGTGTTACGCGGTGAAGCTTACCCAAAATTATTGCAGTGAAGCATACCAAAACTGAAAAGGGGCCGCTATCACGGGACATGTATATGTTCCTTAACTATGTACGCGCGCACTCGCCTTCGCCCATCACATTACGCGCGCCCAGGAGCGTAATAAGTGTATTGGCAGGTGTACTCACATATATGAAAACTGCCAAGAAAAGCTGGTTAAGGCAAGCTCTCTTGTCGAAACGTTTGCACCAGCCTGTTCGACCACTGTTATATCACCGCAGTTCTGTATTGCGGTGAAGCATACCGATAGTGGGTAGGGGTCACGCGAATCGGGAGTGTAGGGTTTCAGCCAGCGACGAACCCTACCAGTCTCAACGTTCTAGTCACAAAAAAGCACATTTTTGCGCCAGGATGACGTTTCGACAACTTTTGTTGGCTGTTGGTGATGACACAACTCTTTTACAGATAACATTCTCTAAGCCTTTTGAAATGACAAGGAGCACTGACCTCGGCCGATAATTTGACATGTCATTTCTGTCCCATGATTTAAACAGTGCAGTCAGCTTCGCCTGTTGCATTTTTGTAGGGTAAACGCCAGTAGACAAGCAAACATTGAATACGTGGGTGAAAACAGGCACTTTGCTTTGTTGTGTACCTGTCATATTGCTATTAAATTTTCCTTTCCTTTTAAAGTGCTTACGTACATCACATCGCAAGGAGTCACTGTGTAATTAGTGGCCTTGTCATGTTAAAAAACCAGGCTCTACTCAAGAGAGGTTGGGGTTAAGTACCTGTGAAATTTTTTTAGAGGGGTAGTTTTCTGAGAAGAAATCAGATTCCAGAAACAGACCTGTGGTATCCTGGGTTTGAGTATTTAACAGTGGAAAGGATACAAAATACATTATATTTCTTGTCTGAAACCAACAAGTAAGTGAAATATGTAAATATTGTAAGCACATTTCACGTACTTCATCGTTCTCATTTGTATATAGCCATCATCATCTCTGTTTCTCTTCTTCTTCGTGTTTGAGCCTCGGCCGTGCCGGTGGAATAAACGGGTCTGCCAGTGCTGCCTGTCCTGGTCGTCTTCCGTCTTTCAATATATTAAATAGCATCCATGGAGCAACTGCAAGCTGCGCACACCTAGACCTAAAACGCGCTTCTCTTGCTCCAGTTCATGCAGGCTGTCAGCTGCTTTGTTGAAGCCTCTAGTACATTCGCAGTGGTGCAGTAATTTTTGTCTGCATTTTGCTCAAGTGTGCCCTAGACATAATTGAGTAATTTGCAGTTGCAACTGGACTGCAGCCTCAGCTTGGGAGACCAGTGGTAGGGCACATATTGTAAAACTAAGCTACACATAGCATTACCAGTTTGAACAGAGACCTGTTTATATATTGTCACCCAGCTAGTATAGCTAGAATAGTTGGCCAGCAGCAGATAGGCAAAAAAAAAAACGCGTCAGCCTTTAATAATGGCTGGACCTCGGAGAGCGCGCGCGCAACCACGAACTTCGTCGTTCTTGCCTCAAGGGGCCAGCGTCACCACGTGCCAACTTATTTCGCGTCATTGCTCCCATCTCAAAAGCGACCGACCCGGTCGCTTCAAGGGCATGGGGCGAGCAATATGGGCAAGAGTGCCAACATGGAAAGAAAAAAAAACATACAGGAATGTACACAATGCTGAAGCGGTTTGTGAGGGTTGCTTATCCCTCGCGTGCGTAGTACGGCTTCATCCGTACTACGTGGACGACTTCAGCACGGGGACGGCGTCGGTTCGAACTAGGATCAGAGCTTTGAGGCACCACCTCATAGTTCACATCACTGAGGCGGCGTACAACTTCGTAGGGGCCGAAATAGGGGCGCAACAATTTCTCCGAAAGCCCACGGTGTCGGATAGGTGTCCACACCCACACGCGGTCGCCTGGTGAGTACTGGACGTTCCGTCGGGTCCGGTTGTAACGGCAGGCGTCGGTATTCTGCTGGGTGCGGATGCGATTCCGAAAAAGCTGGCGAGCTTCCTCTGCTTTCTCGACGAACTCTTCAGTGGTGTCATTCCTTGTGGTTCCGTGGTCTACCGGGAGCATGGCGTCTAAGGGGGTTGTAACGCGACGTCCGTAAACGAGCTCGAATGGTGTAAACTCGGTGGTCTCCTGCACAGCGGTATTGTAAACAAACGTCACGTATGGCAAAATTGCATCCCATGTCTTGTGTTCCACATCAATGTACATGGATAGCATGTCGGCCAATGTTCTGTTCAGGCGCTCTGTTAAGCCGTTAGTCTGGGGATGATAGGCTGTGGTCCTTCGGTGGTCAGTATGCGTCAGCGTGAGGACTTGTTGCAACAACTCCGCTGTAAACGCTGCACCGCGATCAGTAATGAGCACAGCGGGTGCACCGTGACGAAGCACGATGTTGTGGACGAAGAAGCTGGCGACTTCAGCAGCAGTTCCCCGCGGCACAGCTTTTGTCTCCGCATAGCGAGTTAAATAATCGGTTGCCACGATTATCCACTTGTTTTGCAAGGAAGACGTGGGGAACGGACCAAGAAGGTCCATTCCGACTTGCTGGAACGGCGCCGGAGGCGGATCCACAGGCTGAAGGAGGCCGGCAGGCTTGACGGGTGGGACTTTACGCCTCTGACAGTCACGGCAGGTTCGCACATTGCGCTGAACCGACGAAAATAGGTGTGGCCAATAGTATTTCTGCCGTATGCGCGCTAATGTCCTCGCGAAGCCTAAGTGGCCGGCACAGGGATCGTCGTGACACGCCTGTAAAACTTCCTCGCGCAGCGCCGTCGGAACGACGAGAAGGAACGTTTCTTGGCTGTTCTCGAAATTTTTCTTGTACAGCACATCGTTCCGCAGGCAGTACGATGTCAATCCTCGTGAAAGTGGGCGTGGGACAACAACGTCAGCTCCCTCGAGATATCGGATGACTGGAAGCAGTTCAGAGTCTGCACGTTGGTAGTCAGCCATGCGCACCACGTCGACGACACCAAGAAACGGCAAATCTAGCTCCAAGTCGGAGGATGTCAAGGGAATAGGAGAACGTGACAAGCAGTCAGCGTCGCTATGCTTACGGCCCGATCTGTAGACAACAGTCATGTCGTATTCCTGGAGGCGGAGGCTCCAACGAGCGAGGCGACCTGACGGGTCTCGTAGATTGGCAAGCCAGCAGAGCGAATGGTGGTCACTGATCGCTCGAAATGGCCGGCCGTATAAGTAAGGTCGGAACTTGCTGATGTCCCACACGACTGCTAAACATTCTTTTTCGGTGGTTGAATAATTAGCTTTTGCTTTTGTGAGAGTACGGCTCGCGTACGCAATTACACGTTCTGCGCCGTCTTGCCATTGAACCAGAATAGCCCCGAGTCCTACGTTGCTTGCGTCTGTGTGAATTTCAGTTGCCGCGGTGTCATCAAAATGCGCCAGCACTGGAGCGGATTGAAGGCGTTTGCGCAATTCGGTGAAGGCCTGCTCTTGGTCTTCCGTCCATGCAAAGGGCACATCTTGTCACGTCAGTCTCGTGAGAGGTTCTGCAATCCTCGAGAAGCCTTCAACGAAACGGCGGTAGTAAGCGCAGAGGCCCAGGAACCGCTGAACAGCCTTCTTGTCTTTAGGGTGAGGAAACGCTGCAACGGCAGCGAGCTTTTCTGGGTCTGGTCGTACTCCTTGGGAGCTGACCACGTGGCCTAAGAACTTGAGTTCCCGGAAGCCAAAGTAACATTTTTCAGGCTTGATGGTGAGGTTTGCCTTGTGTATTGCGGTAAGGACACTTCGTAGTCGAGTGAGATGTTCATCGAACGTGCTGGAAAACACAACAACGTCGTCAAGGTACACTAGACACGTCTGCCACTTTAATCCGACGAGTACAGTGTCCATCATTCGTTGAAACGTAGCAGGAGCCGAACAGAGACCGAAAGGCAGGACTTTAAATTCGTATAGCCCGTCGGGAGTCACGAAGGCGGTTTTTTCACGGTCACGCTCGTCCACTTCGATTTGCCAGTACCCTGACTTTAGGTCTAACGAAGTAAAGAACTCAGCATGACGCAGACGGTCCAAAGCGTCATCGATCCGTGGCAGGGGGTAAACGTCGCGTTTGGTGACTCGGTTAAGCCGTCTGTAGTCAACGCAGAAGCGGAGCGTGTTGTCTTTCTTTTTTACTAGTACGACAGGCGACGCCCACGGACTTGTCGATGGCTGGATGACGTCATCATTGAGCATTTCTTCAACTTGACGCTTAATCGCCTCCCGCTCCATAGGTGACACGCGGTATGGGTGCTGACGAACAGGCCGCGCCGACTCCTCTGTAACTATCCGGTGTTGCGTAATGGAGGTGCGCTGGACTTTAAATTCTGTGGAAAAACAGCCAGAGAATTCTGTCACTAGGCCCAGTAGCTGATCCTTCTGTGCATCTGCTAAGTCAGCGTTAATGTGGACGCGGGTACTCAGGCTGGCGTGAGTTGTTGCATCCGGTGAAGTAACTTGTAACGTGCCGACGTCGGAGAAGTCAGCAATGTCGTTCAGGAAGGCCACAGCTGTACCTTGAGGGACGTGCTGATACTCATGGCTGAAGTTTGTCAACAAAACTTGCGAGCACTTATTTTGTATTCGAACAAGGCCCCGGGCGATGCAGATGTGTCTTTCGAGCAACAGCGGGATATTTGCCTCGGCAATACCCTCATAGTCGTCGAATGCGTCGCAGGTTACGAGGGTCAATACGCTGCTCCTTGGCGGCACCGTGATGTTCTCGTCGACAATCCTCAAGGCGTTGACATACGTGTCGTCAGTGCTGCTCCCTGCTAAGGCCTGCGCCGTTGAAAACGTTACCAGGGACTTCTGTAAGTTTAAGTTTATCACGGCTCCATTAGCCTGCAGAAAGTCCATTCCCAGAATTAGGTCCCTCGAACAGCTAGGGAGGATAACGAAATCTCCGAGGTACGTAAACCGACGAATGCTCACTCGCGCTGTGCATCTTCCTACCGGGGTTAGCAGATGGCCTCCTGCAGTGCGAATCTGCGACCCAGTCCACTCGGTAGAAACTTTCTTCAGCTTGCAGGCAAGGTCCATGCTCATAACTGAGGTGTCTGCTCCAGTGTCGATTAACGCTGTTATTTCTTCGTCGTCTACGGTGACGGGAATGTTCGACGTTATTACCTCTCGTATGGTGTTTGACTGCGTCTGTACGTCTGCGTCGTTCTGTTTTCGTCGTTGTCGTCGTAGTGGAGGATCTTGCGCACAGTCGACGTCAGCGGCCTCACCTCCGGAGGTCGCTTAACTCAGTTTTCCCGAGCCGCCGGGCTAGGCGAGCGGCGTCTGAGAGCGCCGCGAGAGAAGGCTTGGCTTGGTGATGGTGACCTGTAACGAGCAGGAGACGACGAACGGGGCTCGTGCCATCGTTGATCACCATTGCGACGATTCGCGACGAAACTCTCTATTTCCGGCGGCCGCTCACCAGGTCGTGGACGAGGTGCATTTGGGGCGAATCCTCGGAGCCCCACATGACGATAAGGACACATTCTGTAGATGTGCCCGGCTTCGCCACAATGGTAACAAAGGGGCTTGTAGTCTGCGGTGCGCCAGACGTCGCTCTTCCTAGTTCTTGCTTCGGCGATGTGCGGTGTGCTGCGAGGCCTGAAGCTAACGTCCAATTGCTGAGCGGGGTGTACCATGCTATACGCACTTGAGGGTGGCGGACAGCGTACTGCTTCTGCGTAACTCATTTCAGGACGCCGTCTCTGCTGTGGTTCCTCGTACTGTTCAGGAACATGGACGGCCTGTCGGACCTCGGCGCGCACCATTTCCGCAATCGAAAGTTGTCCCACAGAGGCAGCGGTCGTCTGCATCTTCTGCAGTTCCTCCTTGATGACAGCCCTGATGAGTTCGCGCAAGGCGCCGACGTCGTTGCCGAGGGTAACGGCAGAGAGCTCCCTTGAAATCGCGGCGTCGCGGTTGTATTGCCTGGCCCGTTGTTGAAGGGCCTTTTCCATGGTGGTGGCTTCGTCGTGGAACTCTGCCACTGTCGTCGGCGGATTTCGAATGAGGCCAGCAAAGATTTTCTCTTTGACGCCGCGCATTAGGTGGCGCACCTTCTTTGCTTCCGTCATAGAGGCGTCCGCACGTCTGAAGAGCCGATTCATGTCTTCTACGTACGCCGTCACTCGCTCATTCGGGCCTTGGATTCTCGATTCCATTGCTAACTCCGCACTCTTCTTCCTGTCCGCCCTGGCGAAAGCATTGAGGAACTGCCGACGAAATTCTTCCCATGACGTCAGTGTCGCCTCGTGGTTCTCAAACCATATTTTAGCGGAATCTTCAAGAGCGAAGTACACGTATCGAAGCTTACGCTCGTGGGTCCAGTCGTTGACGTTGGCGACCCGGTCAAAATGGTCAAGCCAGTCGTCGGCGTCCTCTGAAGCACTCCCGTGGAAATGATTCGGCATCCGGATCTGATTCACGACCACGTGCGATGCTGCAGTAGCGGCAGGAGGTGGTTGGTTCGTCATTCTACTTCGTTTGGGTAGCAGACCGTGCTGTGGCTGGAGTCCCTGGAGACGTCGGCTGGTACGTACGTGCACAGGGGTAAGCTCGGCCGAACTACTCGCCGGGCTTTGGTCTGGGGTACGCTCCGGAGATCTTAACATCGACCGTACCCAGCACTTCCACCAGAAATGTCACCCAGCTAGTATAGCTAGAATAGTTGGCCAGCAGCAGATAGGCAAAAAAAAACACATCAGCCTTTAATAATGGCTGGACCTCGGAGAGCGCGCGCGCAACCACGAACTTCGTCGTTCTCGCCTCAAGGGGCCAGTGTCACCACGTGCCAACTTATTTCGCGTCAATATGTGTCGTCTTTAGCATCTAGATTTTTTACCATGAATTCAGAAAAATCTCCAGCACATCGAGTCCCTAGATTTGAAATGCTGTATAAGTTGTCTTCTTGTTCATTGCGGTTGCGCTTAACTTTTGTCCAAATAGGAGAGCACTTCTGCATAGCACATCAAGGACCATTCTTATTAACATGGCTTCCTTTTATTTATCTTACCTACAATCAAGAGCACACGTATATAGCACATGAATGTGCTGTGCTTGAACTTGACTTACATTGCCATGTTTAGTAGCACAGTGCTCATAGTTGGTGTTGTTTCATTCAAGCTAAGCATTACTACAACCTTTAACTGTAGGTATTATGGTGTGAGAGCAGAGAAATGGATATGCAAAGACAGTTGGGCACGTTAAGACATCTTTTTGTGTGTGAAAAGGTGAAAGATACACAAAATAGGATAGAACACGTGCACTTTCATCTTTTCTCACAACAACAACAAGAAAAAAAAAACGTCGGAGGAATAAGGTTCCTTCACTGTGCCATAGAAACTATATGTTTGCTCTCAAATGTAATTCTGATTCGTTGGATTTGTTCTTGTGCTGTTTTTCTTGAGTGTGCCTTACTTTTTACACGTCAACGTTTCAAACTCGTTTTTATTTTTGACAGACTGAACATCCCACGTCTTGGTTTGACTTCCTGGTACAGGATACTTGCAGTTGGCATGGAGTGGTGAAGCAGCATGGTGTACTTTTATTAAAAGCACAGATTTAACCACTATAGAAGCAGTTCATCAAAAAAACATGTGTGCTGAAAATAAAGTGTTCCTACCCACATTCCTCAGTGTCTAATTATGCTTGTATCCCTGTGTTCTCTTCAGCAAAACCACTTATATGGAGAATTGATTGTGATAAATGCTTGTGAGAGTTTACAGGAAGAGCTTTGGACCCTTTTTACTGGTGCACAGGTAAAATGTGCACATGCTGTAAAGTTCAAACACCAGGTGGAGTAGCCAGCACCAATGCTTGATGTGGCATTTGTCGGGCTTGTGTGTCGGCGCATTTTCCATACAACAATATACTCTAGGACAGCATGCTAGCACTACAAAGCACCCATCTTTTATGTTAGGTATAAATTACTACAAGCTCTTTAAAGATGGTCACAAGAGAAATGCTGGCTTTAATTCAAAACTAAAGGTGAAGGAAGCTGTGCAAATGTATTCAGAAATGCAATCTGTGCCGTTTACTCAGTTCAGGTAACGTCCAAACGTGCCATAAGGCCTTGATAGCTGAAACCTGAGTAACAACTGGTAATGCAATTAAAGAATCTTGCTACACCTCTAAAGATGAGGCAGTGAAATGAAATTAGTGTCACAATTCCTTTTTGTTAGGACTTCGTTTGGGTTGAATATACTGATTGTAACAACACAAAGTGGAGGGGGTTATGCACGTTAGAGAAATGCTAGTCTATTTTTATATTCCACCTTCTCTACATTCAAAGTGCAGTAAAGTTACCATGGAAAGCTACAGTGAAGCCATTGGTTGAGTCTGTATGGTGGCAATCACCAACCTAACTGCTTGGGTTTATAGTGCCTTACTTGTACATACCTATTTAAGCGTTGAGCTATTTGAACATTGATTAAGGTAACCAACATATGAACAAGTAGTTTACTGAGTAAATTACATGGGGAAGGGCAGAAAGATAGGACAGAGCACAGGGGGTGTATTCTGCAAGTGTCAACCAAATGGACATAACCATTTCAACTGCTGCTTAAGTTCTGATTGGCTGGGCTGGGGCACACGTGAGAGGGAGACAGGTGCCCCAGTCAATCAACGTTTCAGCAACAGATGAAATGGATGTGTCCACTAGATGAATACTTTCAGAACCCCCCCCCCCCCCCCCGCAGTTCTGTCTGTGACCAACATGCCTGGTATGGCACCCTTGCTTTCAATATCCGTCTTTATCAGCAAAAGTGGGAAAGAGCCACGTTTGTGCACTGAAACGTTTTCCTGAGGTTGTCTGCCTTGAAGCCCATGGTGGTAATCACCGGAAACAGGGCAGATCCAGAGTAGCACCAAAGGAGAAGCCTTTATCAAGACAAATATGGAGGGGGGTTACTGCATGCTCAAATTTGTGAGCTCACAAGTTTGCCAAGGCCGCGTCGTGTCGGTAGTTGATGAAGACTACATGAGATAGAGAGAGATAAATGAGATGCGAAAGGCAGGGAGGTTAACCGGAAGGTAACTATCCATTAACATGGTTATTGAATAACCACATAGGCTAAAATTATTTAGGTACTGTTTATGAGGACTACATATTTGCTGGAAATCTCTGAAAATAATTGTGCAAGCGCAGAATAACACCCTCCACGAGTGGTGACGTCCTTGAAAGAATGAATATGTATCAGTTGTACCTGTGTGGTGAATAAAGTTACATAAAAAAACTTGGCAATAGAAACTAAATTCAGAGTAGTACTCCAAGTACATTGCCTCTTCTTTAGGACTAGATGAATGCAATTAATTATAATAATCAATTGAAAATCGAATGCCAATCACAAAAAAATGTTATAAATGTTTTAGCTCCTACCTGAGAGCCATGATTGTGAACAAAGCTCCAGTTGAACCATCTCTAATTTTTCATTTTCATGATTTGTGTTTAAACTACTTACCATGCCTCTTTCGACCAGACCAGACGAGCTTTCGTCAAACTCTTCAATACTTCAATGCAAATAATTAGAGGTTGGCAAATGTAACTTTTTTCTAATGGGAATAGTAAGTGTCGAATAGTCGAATACAGATGAATACATTTACAGCAGACTTATTTATCTTGATATAATTAAGCACCGTGCTTGTACTGACCACAAAAAAAAGAAAAATACTGCTAACTATCAGGGAAGATTAGGATTACTTTTAAACACAAGTTCACTAATTGTGATTTAAAACTGCACAAACACCACTCAAAATCTTTAGAGCCTGGTGGCAAAACAAGAGTTCTAAGAATAAATAGCTGCTGTATGACTAGCTGTAAAAAAGTACTAAATAAATAGTTGTGGCAGAAAAAAAACGGAAGACAAAAGCTGCAGAAGGACTATTTTGCTGTAAAGACATGTAAAAGGACAGGTTGCAAGAAAAAAATCACTGGTTATAAAAAAATAACATGATCAGACTGTCAATAAAAATAAATGCTAGACTATAATCAAACATCAGGAGTTGTCATGTAGCCTTCCATCATGAAACCAAAAACACAGTTTGCATTACCAATTTTGTTTCTCCATTGCTTCGACAACTTTTGTTGTTTCACTTGTGATAATTTGGGATACTTTGTTAGCAGATGGTGAACAGTAACAACTTTAACAGTCGGTTACTGCGAAGTATTTGGCTAGTTTTATTTAATCAAAAATGCTGAATAACTGATTATTTTAGAATACGAATACTTAGCATGTAACGTTCGATTCATATCCAAAACTTCAAATATTCTTCCACCCCTACAAATAATACTTCCTTTACCAGTGCTCATGCCAAAGCCCCCCCGCCCCCCCTCCCCCCTCCTTAATATGTACTCGGCATCCACCTCTACAATCCTGAGGCATACTGACATTATGCCGTGTGTCAACCCAAGCAAATAAAAAAAAATCCTGAGGCATGATTAGATTTCATTGTGTGGTAAGTACCAGTCTGCAATAGTTTGGATCTGTCGGCTGTGCTGAGTAATTGTACATCACATACTTGTAACAGTCAAGTAGTGCTTCTCAAGAATCGTGTTCGAACTGCACACACTAAAACATAAGCGGGGATATTCAAAAGACAAGTACGTGTTTTGCTTGCCAATCAACGTTTAGTGTGCTCATTTATGTTAGGTGTGCTGTTAAACGAATATTGTAATTTGCTAATGCAAAGAAAAAACAAGCCAGTATCTCTTGCTTTATAAATATATGCACTGAACCAAGAAAGTAATTAACAAAGAAGAACATCAGAAATAAACACAAATATGTGTGCACTTACCAGCATAAAATAATTCTCAATGCAATATTTCATTGAGGCATGCAACTTGAATTAAAGCCAGGTCACAGGCTTTCCAAAGCATTCCCTAACTTGTATGTGTTGCTCAGCAACATTCAAGAAGCTTTCACCAGGTTCATTTTTCCTTTGAATAACTTAATAGTAAATGAAAGGGAAGCCATGAGGGTAAGTCGTAGAGAAGACGGATACCTAGGTTCAATGATAAACTAAAACGCCAAAATGGAACTATTAGGCAGTCCAGAGGATCAGCAAAACTGGCATAGATTGGAAAAACTAGAAAGATGCATCATGGTGTATATTTATGTTATACAGGTCCCAGTCAAGTTGAAAGATTTTTACTTTCTAATAAACTTATAAGTCAATACATGACCAGCAATACTGTATAGGGAACTGAAACAATTTTAATAAAGTCATCTAGAAGTGAGGACAGAGAAGGGACTGAAGTGAGGATGCTAAAGTGGATGAAGTGGAAGCAGAATGTGAAGATACGTCTTAAAAAATGACATCCAACACACGCATAAAGGTGGCAAAGATTGGACTCAATGTTCAGGAAGAAGTTGAATATGACAATTTATTAGAATACATACATGAGAGGGCAGCAGCAATACAGCCGAGATAACTGTCATGCAAGAGGAAAGGATGCTAGTCTAAACATTAACAGTTGATCAGAAAATGATCAAGCATGGGTGCAGGCTTATGTAAAATTCCGTATGGTATGCACGATGTGAGAGTTGAATCTCATAAAGAACCGTGGCCTTACACGCCTCAAATATAAAATGATGTGGGCTAAGATGAGTGTATAATCAAGGATAGCATCAAGAGGGGGCCTCCTCCAAAAAAGAGAACAAGAGGGAGAGAAATTTTCGACGTAACTGATACAAGTCATACGTATCACAATTAACTCCAACATGTCTCGGGGAAGACACAAACTGAATCTGCCAATGGTGTATATATATATATATATATATATATATATATATATATATATATATATATATATATACATACGTACATACATACATGCATACATACATACATACATGCATACATATATTCCGGTGTGATAGGCGTAAAGTACTATATTTTTTTCATACTGTGTTACCCTTTGAACTTCGGCCATTGCTGTTTTAATATAGCAGTTGCCAACTGGCAGATAAAACGTAAATCTGCGCAACTAAGTCTACGACTGGAATATAATAATATAGCCATTTGCTGCTTGTAATTAATAACCACCTCTTTCTTTTTGCACGCAAATAGTACGCTGATATTCCCGAAAGAGCATCCTACAGTAGCTTATTTGTGTTTGTTAAATAGGGCACAAAATGCTTTACTCAAATCTGCATACTATATTTGTTTGTATGATTGATTAGTTGGTGAACTTGTCGATGAGGACTTTATATTTACTGTTGCAGCAAGATACTGGCAATGTTACATGACTGAAATGTTGCGATCTCACTCAGGATGTACATGGCCCCTTCATACATGACTGACGGCGCACTGTCAATAAATGTGTCGAAGTCAGATAATTTTATTCCATGGAGCTGGATAATCTCTTTCAAGGATGCAGAGAAGACAGGAATATCCTTTGTTGCATTGTTTAGGGAGTCCTTGTTTAATTCGGAGTAATAAAATTTTGGCTTGATGTACAGTCAGTATAATGCCACATTTTTTCATAAAAAAATTTAAATTACTGGCCCAAACCACATGAACAAGTTAATTACTAGCTGCAGGCATAACAAGAATTAAGGAAAAACTGCTACTTAACCATAGCTGACACAACACAGCATTGAACATGTGCGAAAAAGTGCCTTTGTGCGGTCCCTTTAGTAAAGCTATGATGTGTAGCAGTACAGTACTATCATATGTATCATGTGTAGCAGTAGTGGGAGGTCTTAAATAAGAAAAATGAAGCACCTAAACACTCAGCCTAATGGCATGCCAGAAGTTACAAAAGACAGATTTGTGATTTGGAGTTGTAAACATATACAAATTGCACTTGGTCACGAAGTAAGCATTCAGTGCATTTTATTAATTGCAATCAATCAATATTAATTTCACTTCACTTCAGGAGAAGGAGTCAGTGGCACAATGTATCAGACGTTGGAAAGCTAAAAGGATACATTCAACGCAAGAACCAAGTTCAATAGTGGAGATCAAGTTAGTGAACATGACAATAGTTTTGTTTTGCATGAGAGAGAAGGCCCTTATGACAGTTATGTTGACATTTGCTGAAGAAACCATTTTGTTACTCAATTAAGGATTACTGTGGAGCTTGAAATAAGTGATGTAGTGGTGGGTCGTAGCAGCAGGGAGGCTTGGCCTGGTGATCAAGGCCAGCAATTGCTCTGCCCGAGTGTTTCCTACGATACTACTGCGGTACGTCAGCACATGCATTCTGTTCTAGAACCTTAAAGGCAATGCTGATCAGGGTGATTGACCTGTCGAATGCCGACTACAGTATGATTATGCCAGTGTGACAACGATCGTATGATTGACGATGGGATGACAATTCTTGAGTCACGACGACTGAGGCATAATGACCGTGGGATGACGGCTGCATGCGTGACGACGACTGCGTGATCTACGACACAGCGTGAAGGCCGTGTCAAAGGGCTGATATTACGATGAATTCGAAATGACAACACAATGCCAACCACAGTGTGAAGACAGTAATCGGTGACGGTGAACGATGACGCGTCCGAGGACATGTCCAATTGAATGTCGGTGAGCAGTCCTTCGAATTTCGCACTGTGAGCAATGTACCATAGTGGTATGTGCTGCCCGAGCCAGCAAGCAGCAGCAACAGCTTGCGATGCCAACGCCATATGCCACCAACGTCCTGCATGTCGACAGACCGAGGAAGTAGCAGCGGTCACCAAGGCCGGCAGGCGCGCGCAGCAGCTAAGCCAAGTGGGCTTGAGATAGAGAGAGATACGGACCGGCGCGCTGACTTGTGAGAGGGAGGATGACGTGGCGTTGAGCCGATGCCCCTCCTCTCCCGCAATACCTGAGGCCCTAGCGAGCAGCAGGTGTTCCCTTTCGTTGGGCCCGCTCTACCCCGTCGAGGCGCGTTTGTGACGTGTAGCATCCCCAGCCAATGACAATTTAGATGCCGTTTCGCCGAGACGACAGATGCCGGCTTTTTCGCTCAATGGGCTATTTGATGCTTTCGCATCAATCATCGCAACAGAATAACGACGATGGCGTGTTTATGTAGAGCTCACGTACGTTCGCGCTTCGTCTGCGCGAGCTGTTTAATGCAAATTGCTTATAAGCAATGTTTATAAGCAATTGCTTATAAGCAATTGCTTATCGCAACCGCGGCGGCTGTAGCTGCTTTGATTGGATACTTTGGTTATAAAGTACAGTAAGTCTAGTTAATGAATTTTATTGGTATATATCTGAGGTTTTATAATTTTGTTAAATCAAGAACTTCGTTAAATCGAAACAACTTGATTAGATCATGCAACATACTATAAAATGTATGCCAGAGCCAAAAGTATGTCTTTTTTGCCTACATTCGCACTAATTGTAGCAGTTGAGCATGCACTCTGCCTTCATGGGAGAAATAATTAAACATTCTTAAAAGCTATATACGTCAATGATGCTAAAATCACCAGAATTCAATTAGACCTACTATACACATATTTTGCTTTTTAATTATCGTAAATCAGGCAAGACGTAGTTGATACTAGGTTTCCAGTGCTCATGAATGTGACAGCTAGAGTATCGAGTGGCATGTAGTGTAGGGCAGTGAAAACAAGGATACGAGAAGAAACGGAACGCAGACATAATTAGGTGCTTATGTCTGTGTTTCGTTGCTTATGGTATCCTTGCTTTTGCTGCAGTACACTACATGCCGTTCCATAATGATCAACCAACAAGCCTACATTGCCACCCTTGTAGAGAACAGAAAATTTAATTTAATCAATATTTGAATGTGTATATATATCTTGTTGTACAGCTCCTTGAGTCATGGTGCCCACATCTGAATGGATAGTTGGGCGAGTTGGTACGGTAACATATTCTTGATATAAGCGCGAAGAAGACACGGACGGAGGCGGAAGAAGACAGGACGAGCGCTAACTCACAACTAAATCTTTATTGGGAATAACAAACATATATATAAGTGATTGCGAAAACCGTAGCAAAGAAAACATCACATGGTCAAAAGGATAGCAGTTACCAGACAAATCTAATCAGGAAATGGTGAAGCCGCTAAAATTTAAACAAGAAAAAAGAAAGAAGAACTCTACTTCGCACTGACGCACGTGCTGAGCAAATATTGAAATTCACTTTGTGACAATGATAATGATGCCTGGCTAACACAAGTTTCTCCTAGTCTTTTAATGTGAAATGCCTCAATGATTTCGCGTGTAGTTTGGCATTTATGTCTAGAAAGGACTTTTGTGTCCTCAAACAATGGCCTACAACCGCACGTAAAACAATGCGAGGCTAGATGAGAAGCGTTGGGATTGTTAAGGGAATGCTGATGTTCATTTAGTCTAATATTGAGGCATCTGGCGCTCTGTCCAATATAAGCTTTACCGCACTTGAGTGGAATGTGATAGACTATGCCTGTGTCACAATGTGTTAAAGGGGACACGTGCCTAACACCACAATCATTTTTTCTTCTTTTTACTCCCCCCCCCCCGCTCAAGTTTCCTTTTTATGATAGGGCACATCCTTGACAACTTACGGGAGCCGAAAAAACCGTATTTCTTTTTTCTTGTTTAAATTTTAGCGGCTTCACCATTTCCTGAATAGATTTGTCTGGTAACTGCTATCCTTTTGACCATGTGATGTTTTCTTTGCTACGGTTTTCGCAATCACTTATATATATGTTTGTTATTCCCAATAAAGATTTAGTTGTGAGTTAGCGCTCGTCCTGTCTTCTTCCGCCTCCGTCCGTGTCTTCTTCGCGCTTATATCAAGAATATGTGCCCACATCATTTGTGGGTGCAAATTGTTTTTGTCAATTCTGTCCAATATAGCGGCAAGAAAAAAACAAATACAGAAACTGAGCTCGGGTCAATTGATGCTGTTTACCCAGTGTTACTCCAGTTCATTCAATCAGGATGCAGAGTACTGCTATACACATGACAGCTTTACTAAAGGGACCACACAAAGGCACTTTTCCGCACATGTTCAATGCTGTGTTGTGTCAGCTATGGTGAAGTAGCAATTTTTCCTTAATTCTTTTTATGCCTGCAGCTAGTAATTAACTTGTTCATGTGGTTTGGGCCAGTAATGTAAATCTTTTATGAAAAAATGTGGCATTATACTGACTGTACATCAGGCCAAAATTTTATCACTCCGTATTAAACAAGGACTCCCTAAACAATGCAACAAAGGCTATTCCTGTCTTCTCTGCATCCTTTAAAGAGATTATCCAGCTCCATGGAATAAAATTATTTGACTTCGACACATTTATTGACAGTGCGCCGTCAGTCATGTATGAAGGGGCCATGTACATACTGAGTGAGATCGCAACATTTCAGTCATGTAACATTGCCAGTATCTTGCTGCAACTGTAAATATAAAGTCCTCATCGACAAGTTCACCAACTAATCAATCATACAAACAATTATAGTATGCAAATTTGAGTAAAGCATTTTTGTACCCTATTTAATAAACACAAATAAGCTACTGTATGATGCTCTTTCGGGAATATCAGCGCACTATTTGCGTGCAAAAAGAAACAGGTGGTTATTAATTACAAGCAGCAAATGGCTATATTATTATATTCCAGTCGTAGACTTAGTTACGCAGATTTACGTTTTACCTGCCAGTTGGCAACTGCTATATTAAAACCGCAATGGCCCAAGTTCAAAGGGTAACACAGTATGAAAAAAATATAGAACTTTACGCCTATCACACCGGAATATATGTATGTATGTATGTATGTACGTATGTATGCATGTATGTATGTATGTATGCATGTATGTATGTACGTATGTGTGCGTATATATATGTATGTATATATATATATATATATATATATATATACACCATTTTGCCTACACCATTGGCAGATTCAGTTTGTGTATTCCCCGAGACATGTTGGAGTTAATTGTGATACGTATGACTTGTATCTGTTACGTCGAAAATCTCTCTCCCTCTTGTTCTCTTTTTTGGAGGACGCCCCCTCTTGATGCTATCCTTGATTATACACTCATCTTAGCCCACATCATTTTATATTTGAGGCGTGTAAGGCCACGGTTCTTTATGAGATTCAACTCTCACATCGTGCATACCATACAGAATTCTACATAAGCCTGCACACATGCTTAATCATTTTCTGATCAACTGTTAATGTTTAGAATAGCATCCTTTCCTCTTGCATGACAGTTATCTCGGGTGTATTGCTGCTGCCCTCTCATGTATGTATTCTAATAAATTGTCATATTCAACTTCTTCTTGAACATTGAGTCCAATCTTTGCCACCTTTATGCGTGTGTTGGATGTCATTTTTTTAAGACGTATCTTCACATTCTGCTTCCACTTCATCCACTTTAGCATCCTCATCCAGTCCCTTCTCTGTCCTGACTTCTAGATGACTTTATTAAAATTGTTTCAGTTCCCTATACAGTATTGCTGGTCATGTATTGTCTTATAAGTTTATTAGAAAGTAAAAATCTTTCAACTTGACTGGGACCTGTATAACATAAATATACATCATGAGGCATCTTTCCAGTTTTTCCAATATATGTCAGTTTTGCTGATCCTCTGGACTGCCTAATAGTTCCATTTTGGCGTTTTAGTTTATCATTGAAGCTAGGTATCCGTCTTCTCTATGACTTACCCTCATGGCTTCCCTTTCATTTACTATTAAGTTATTCAAAGGAAAAATGAACCAGGTGAGAGCTTCTTGAGTGTTGCTGAGCAACACATACAAGTTAGGGAATGCTTTGGAAAGCCTGTGACCTGGCTTTAATTCAAGTTGCATGCCTCAATGAAATATTGCATTGAGAATTATTTTATGCCGGTAAGTGCACACATATTTGTGTTTATTTCTGATGTTCTTCTTCGTTAATTACTTTCTTGGTTCAGTGCATATATTTATAAAGCAAGAGATACTGGCTTGTTTTTTCTTTGCATTAGCAAATTACAATATTCGTTTAACAGCACACCTAACATAAATGAGCACACTAAACGTTGATTGGCAAGCAAAACACGTAGTTGTCTTTTGAATATCCCAGCTTATGTTTTAGTGTGTGCAGTTCGAACACGATTCTTGAGAAGCACTACTTGACTGTTACAAGTATGTGATGTACAATTACTCAGCACAGCCGACAGATCCAAACTATTGCAGACTGGTACTTACCACACAATGCAAATCTAATCATGCCTCAGGATTTTTTTTTATTTGCTTGGGTTGCCACACGGCATAATGTCAGTATGCCTCAGGATTGTAGAGGTGGATGCCGAGTACATATTAAGGAGGGGGGAGGGGGGCGGGGGGGGGCTTTGGCATGAACACTGGTAAGGGAAGTATTATTTGTAGGGGTGGAAGAATATTTGAAGTTTTGGATATGATTCGAACGTTACATGCTAACTATTGGTATTCTAAAATAATCAACTATTCAGCATTTTTGATTAAATAAAACTAGCCAAATACTTCGCAGTAACCGACTGTTAAAGTTGTTACTGTTCACCATCTGCTAACAAAGTATCCCAAATTATCACAAGTGAAACAACAAAAGTTTTCGAAGCAATGCAGAAACAAAATTGGTAATGCAAACTGTGTTTTTGGTTTCATGATGGAAGGCTACATGACAACTCCTGATTTTTGATTATAGTCTATCATTTATTTTTATTGACAGTCTCGGCATGTAAATTTTTTATAACCAGTGATTTTTTTCTTGCAACCTGTCCTTTTACATGTCTTTACAGCAAAATAGTCATTCAGCAGCTTTTGTCTTCCGTTTTTTTTTTCTGCCACAACCATTTATTTATACTTTTTTACAGCTAGTCATACAGCAGCTATTTATTCTTAGAACTCTTGTTTTGCCACCAGGCTCTAAAGATTTTGAGAGGTGTTTGTGCAGTTTTTTAAATCACAATTTGTGAACTTGTGTTTAAAAGTAATCCTAATCTTCCCTGATAGTTAGCAGTATTTTTCTTTTTTTTTGTAGTCAGTACAAGCACGGTGCTTAATTATATCAAGATAAATAAGCCTGCTGTAAATGTGTTCATCTGTACTCGACTATTCGACACTTACTATTCCCATTAGAAAAAATTACATTTGCCAACCTCTAATTATTTGCATTGAAGTAGTGGAGTTTGACGAAAGCTCGTCTGGTCTGGTCGAAAGAGGAATAGTAAGTAGTTTAAACACAAATCATGAAAATGAAAAATTAGAGATGGTTCAACTGGAGCTTTGTTCACAATCATGGCTCTCAGGTAGGAGCTAAAACATTTATAACATTTTTTTGTGGTTGGCATTCGATTTTCAATTGATTATTATAATTAATTGCATTCATCTAGTCCTAAAGAAGAGGTAATGTATTTGGAGTACTACTCTGAATTTAGTTTCTATGCCAAGTTTTTTTTTATGTAACTTTATTCACCGCACAGGTACAACTGATACATATTCATTCTTTCAAGGACGTCACCACTAGTGGAGGGTGTTATTCGGCGCTTGCACAATTATTTTCAGAGATTTCCAGCAAATATGTAGTCCTCATAAACAGTACCTAAATCATTTGAGCCTATGTGCTTATTGATTAACCATGTTAATGGATAGTTACCTTCCGGTTAACCTCCCTGCCTTTCGCATCTCATTTATCTCTCTCTATCTCATGTAGTCTTCATCAACTACCGACACGACGCGGCCTTGACAAACTTGTGAGCTCACAAATTTGAGCATGCAGTAACCCCCCTCCATATTTGTCTTGATAAAGGCTTCTCCTTTGGTGCTACTCTGGATCCGCCCTGTTTCCGTTGATTACCACCATGGGCTTCAAGGCAGACAACCTCAGGAAAACGTTTCATGCACAAACGTGGCTCTTTCCCACTTTTGCTGATAAAGACGGATATTGAAAGCAAGGGTGCCATACCAGGCATGTTGGTCACAGACAGAACTGCGGGGAGGGGGGGGGGGGTTCTGAAAGTATTCATCTAGTGGACACATCCATTTCATCTGTTGCTGAAACGTTGATTGACTGGGGCACCTGTCTCCCTCTCACGTGGGCCCCAGCCCAGCCAATCAGAACTTAAGCAGCAGTTGAAATGGTTATGTCCATTTGGTTGACACTTGCAGAATACATCCCCTGTGTTCTGTCCTATCTTTCTGCCCTTCCCCATGTAATTTACTCAGTAAACTACTTGTTCATAAGTTGATTACCTTAATCAATGTTCAAATAGCTCAACGCTTAAATAGGTATGTACAAGTAAGGCACTATGAACCCAAGCAGTTTGGTTGGGTTTATAGCTGCCAACCAAACCCAAGCAGTTTGGTTGGCAGCTATAGGTTGGTGATTGCCACCATACAGACTCAACCAATGGCTTCACTGCAGCTTTCCATGGTAACTTTACTGCACTTTGAATGTAGAGAAGGTGGAATATAAAAATAGACTAGCATTTCTCTAATGTGCATCACCCCCTCCACTTTGTGTTGTTACAATCAGTATATTCAACCCAAACGAAGTCCTAACAAAAAGGAATTGTGACACTAATTTCATTTCACTGCCTCATCTTTAGAGGTGTAGCAAGATTCTTTAATTGCATTACCAGTTGTTACTCAGGTTTCAGCTATCAAGGCCTTATGGCACGTTTGGACGTTACCTGAACTGAGTAAACGGCACAGATTGCATAATTTCTCAATACATTTGCACAGCTTCCTTCACCTTTATTTCTGAATTAAAGCCAGCATTTCTCTTGTGACCATCTTTAAAGAGCTTGTAGTAATTTATACCCAACATAAAAGATGGGTGCTTTTTAGCGCTAGCATGCTGTCCTAGAGTATATTGTTGTATGGAAAATGTGCCGACACACAAGCCCGACAAATGCCACATCAAGCATTGGTGTTTGCTACTCCACCTGGTGTTTCAACTTTACAGCATGTGCACATTTTACCTGTGCACCAGTAAAAAGGGTCCAAAGCTCTTCCTGAAAACTCTCACAAGCACTTATCACAATCAATTCCCCATATAAGTGGTTTTGCTGAATAGAACACAGGGATACAAGCATAATTAGACACTGAGGAATGTGGGTAGGAACACTTTATTTTCAGCACACATGTTTTTTTTTGATGAACTGCTTCTATACTGGTGAAATCTGTGGTTTTAATAAAAGTACACCATGCTGCTTCACCACTCCATGCCAACTGCAAGTATCCTGTACCAGGAAGTCAAACCAAGACGTGGGATGTTCAGTCTGTCAAAAAAAAAAATGTGGTTGATCCCTCTTATATAGGAATCGGCATAGAACACGAAAGTGAAACGTGTCTTCACAGAAGTAGTGTAATGTTTATTGCACATTGATATATAATGTCTATTGGTGTTTTGTGGCTAAAGCGCCCTTAGGCGTTGATGCACCCACGCTGACGCCTGGTGGCACGTATCCTCCATCACGACTACCAACGTCGATGACCATGAGCAACCGTCGTGCATATGGAAGCTGCACTACGCTGCACACGCTAGCACAACGCGAAAGACGAAGCACGTAACTGACACACTAATACAACGCGCAAGACAAAGCACGTAACTGAATCGTCACCGAGTCAAATCAGCGCGTACAGCGCGTCGTAATTGCAGCCTCCGCGATCAACTTCAGAAACATTTTCAGAGCTAATTGCGGAGGCCACGCTCCGCTGTGCTGAGTACGGTGAACGCCACCTAGTAGTGAACGCCACGTTGGTAGTGCTTCTTGATGCCAGCGTCCCTTCGAATGCTGGCATCGAGGCGTCGTAGTGCTATAGTCCCTAGAATATACGTAAGTATATTCTAGGCACTATAGTAGTGCTGAGACCACCGAAGCGTTCACTGTCGGTGCGCGTTAGTGTCATAATGCAGTACTTCTCTTTTCTGCTCGTAGGCGGCGGCACCGCCCCGAGCAAGAGCGCGGGTACACGGAGGAGTGTTAGATATATAAGGCGCGTCTCTGTAGCTCTCTGCAAATGCGTTTGTGGCGCAATGGGTTAAACGCTCGGCGATCTATCGTCGCGGACCGAGAGGTCGTGGGTTCGATTTCCAAATTCCACATGTTTGTGGAACTTTTTCTTCTGGTTTCTTTCTTTGTATTATGTTCTATGACGTATTTCCGTGACGGAAATACGTCAGTGAAGTCTTGGTGGACCCCGGCATAAAACACTTTCGTGTTAATAAAAACGAGTTTGAAACGTTGACGTGTAAAAAGTAAAGCACACTCAAGAAAAGCAGCACAAGAACAAATCCAACGAATCAGAATTACCTTTGAGAGCAAACATATAGTTTCTATGGCACAGTGAATGAACCTTATTCCTCCGACGTTTTTTTTTTGTTGTTGTTGTTGTTGTGAGAAAAGATGAAAGTGTACGTGTTCTATCCCATTTTGTGTATCTTTCACCTTTTCACACACAAAAAGATGTCTTAACGTGCCCAACTGTCTTTGCATATCCATTTCTCTGCTCTCACACCATAATACCTACAGTTAAAGGTTGTAGTAATGCTTAGCTTGAATGTACCAACACCAACTATGAGCACTGGGCTACTAAACATGGCAATGTAAGTCAAGTTCAAGAACAGCACATTCATGTGCTATATACGTGTGCTCTTGATTGTAGGTAAGATAAATAAAAGGAAGGCATGTTAATAAGAGTGGTCCTTGATGTGCTATGCAGAAGTGCTCTCCTATTTGGACAGAAGTTAAGCGCAACCGCAATGAACAAGAAGACAACTTATACAGCATTTCAAATCTAGGGACTCGATGTGTTGGAGATTTTTCTGAATTCATGGTAAAAAATCTAGATGCTAAAGACGACACATATATAAACAGGTCTCTGCTCAAACTGGTAATGCTATGTGTAGCTTAGTTTTACAAAATCTGCCCTACCACTGGTCTCCCAAGCTGAGGTTGCAGTCCAGTTGCAACTGCAAATCACTCAATTATGTGTAGGGCACACTTGAGCAAAATGCAGACAAAAACTACTGCACTACTGAGAATGTACTAGAGGCTTCAACAAAGCAGCTGACAGCCTGCATGGACTGGAGCAAGAAAAGCGCGTTTTGGGTCTAGGTGTGCGCAGCTTGCAGTTGCTCTATGGACGCTATTTAATATATTTACATATTTCACTTACTTGTTGGTTTCAGACAAGAAATATAATGTATTTTGTATCCTTTACACTGTTAAATACTCAAACCCAGGATACCACAGGTCTGTTTCGGGCATCTGATTTCTTCTCAGAAAACTACCCCTCTAAAACATTTCACAGGTACTTAACCCCAACCTCTCTTGAGTAGAGCCTGGTTTTTTAGCATGACAAGGCCACTAATTACACAGTGACTCCTTGCGATGTGATGTACGTAAGCACTTTAAAAGGAAAGGAAAATTGAATAGCAGTATAACAGGTACACAACAAAGCAAAGTGCCTGTTTTCACCCACGTATTCAATGTTTGCTTGTATACTGGCGTTTACCCTACAAAAATGCAACAGGCGAAGCTGACTGCACTGTTTAAATCAGGGGACAGAAATGACATGTCAAATTATCGGCCGGTGTCAGTGCTCCCTGTCATTTCAAAAGGCTTAGAGAATGTTATCTGTAAAAGAGTTGTGTCATCACCAACAGCCAACAAAAGTTGTCGAAACGTCATCGTGGCGCAAAAATGTGCTTTTTTGAGACTAGAACGTTGAGACTGGTAGGGTTCCTCGCTGGCTGAAACCCTACACTCCCGATTCGCGTGACCCCTACCCACTATCGGTATGCTTCACCGCAATACAGAACTGCGGTGATATAACAGTGGTCGAACAGGCTGGTGCAAACGTTTCGACAAGAGAGCTTGCCTTAACCAGCTTTTCTTGGCAGTTTTCATATATGTGAGTACACCTGCCAATACACTTATTACGCTCCTGGGCGCGCGTAATGTGATGGGCGAAGGCGAGTGCGCGCGTACATAGTTAAGGAACATATAAATGTCCCATGATAGCGGCCCCTTTTCACTTTTGGTATGCTTCACTGCAATAATTTTTGGGTAAGCTTCACCGCGTAACACGTTTACTGCGGCGAAGCTGACTTTAGAAAGCCGATTCATTCAACGCATCTTACGAGGCAGGTCCGCTTATCACGCTTGGCAACGTTTGAACACCACACTTACTGCATTAATTTCTTTAGTTATTTTAATTGTATTGTCATCGTGATCCTGCAGCCCGCAGTAGCAGGCTGATACTGCGTCATAATCGTTCCAACTGCATCAGGACAGCGTGTAGCTGGTAAGCGTGCATGCAACAGGCACGGCGGCATTGGCTGTTGTTGGGAAACTTCCGAGACGCTCTTTCGCGCAGTAATGCCATTTGTCTTATTAAAAAGAATGCAGGTGATGATTAAATGAAATGCAGCAAAGCTGTAGAAAAGCAGTAGCGAAGCTCTTCGACCATTTCGCGCAAAAACGCGATTCAACACGTAGTAAGTGGTTCTTGAGGAAAGGGAAAGGTTGGCGCTATCTTCTGCAGCCCTTGAGGGAGCACGGCTCAGCGCCAAATTCAACACGATCTGGCGGAACAGCTCACCATGCCAGGATTTTCTTGCGTCCTCGTTTTTTTCACGCATCATTCACTGAACCACACTACTGGATGGTTCTGTACACGTACTAACGATCCTGACGGAGGATCAGCTTTATAGCTTTATATGGGATGCCACGGCATATTCCACGGGCCGGCTGCAATTTGACGCGGCCACGAGGCAAAATATGCGCGCAAGATAACTAACGGCAACACATCAAGCAGCTGACAGCCCCAACCTTTTATTACATGCATATAGAGTGGAAAAATGGATTACTTACTCTGTAAGAAGGCACGGAATACGGACCGCTTCACAACGCGACCGGCCCCGAAAAACAGCCGCCGTGAAAATAAACGGACGTGACATCATGGGCTATAGCGGACGTGACGTCATGGGTGGCAGCAAATGTTTTGGGCACCTTTTGTTTGCTGCGACCCGGTCGCAGCAGTCACGGCCTATGATTTGGTAGCGCGTGGGCGTGAGCTCTGTTGTTATATAGAGGGAGTCTGAGCGCGGCCTCAGTCTGGCCTATGTACTTGCAGTCGCAGACATCACAATTAGAGATGGGTCGCACAGGAGCGAGCCGGAGCTTGTGAGCGGCTCTTTTTAAAGAGCGAGTGAGCGGTGGTTCAGTAAAAATGAGCGGCGGTTCTCTTGGAGAAAGGGAGCCGGTTCTCTCGCGTTCAGAGAGCCGTGCCGATGCGTTCCGTCAGAGCCGTGTCTTCTGCTGGGTGCGACTTCCGCGCCATCTATTAGCGGTACGAGAAAGCACCTGCCCCCCCACCCTTCCTCGCAAGAGTCGCCTTCACCCCCTCGCCTTCGGCTGAAGAACGAAAGAACCGCCGCTCACCACGGCTCCCTCGCTCTTCAAAAGAGCGGCTCAAAAGATCCGGCTCGCTCCTGAGCGCTCAGGAGCGAGCCGCTCTTTTCGCCACGGCTCCCTCGCACTTTAAAAGATCCGGCTCGCTCCTGAGCGCGCCGCTGTTTTCGCCACGACTCCATCGCTCTTCAAGAGATCCGGCAAGGCGCCGCTCTTTTGAAAAGCGAGGGAGCTGTGGTTCAGTAAGCTAGCGGCGGTTCTTTCGGAGAGAGGAAGCCGGCTGGGCTCTCTCTCGTTCAGTGAGCGTGAGGAACAGGAACCGTTCCTAGAAAGCGCTCAGGAACGAGCCGGATCTTTTGAGCCGCTCTATTGAAGAGCGATTGAGCCGTGGTTCAGTAAGTGAGCGGCGTTTCTTTCGGAGTGAGGAAGCAGGTTCGCGCTCTCTTTTTTCTTCGTGTTTTCTTCCATCTTTCTTTTCTTTCTTATTTCTTTTCCTCTACCTAAATATATGAAGAAATTGTGTTGAGAGATCTGTCTGTGGCCCTAAAAAAGGCCGGTTCGCCGACAGAAACTGTTGGGCAGATAAACCGAAGATAACCGCGAAGTTGTGCTTTTCAATAATACCATTAAAATTTTTTACTCTATAAAAAAGGCGGTCCATACCTGGGCTACTCGCCCCGTTTCAGTTCTTTTTTTAGAAGCGCTCACTCATGATTGTTTCCATTTTCTTTTCAGATTTGTATATATTTATACATAAAACAGAACAATGAAGCTTTCAAGCTGCTCTGCTTTGCTGATTGTTGTCTTGTCGAAAGTTGCTTGCGAAACAAAGAGTGAGCGAACATTTGTTTTTGTTATTTAGAGTAGGCCATGTAGAAAACAATTAGAGTCTGTCTAAAACCTATACAGAATAGAGAAGGCGAAACATTCCCTGGAAGTGACACAGGAAATACGCAGGTTTTCCAGGTGAGGGAAGACTTGGACACCTCACCTCTCGATCGGTGAGCGGTTCCACCTTTTCAGTAAGAGATCTTGTTCGCAATAGTACAGGAGTGGTCCCTCTTGGCTGTCTCAAGGAAGTGGTATGGGCATCATGACGAACTAAAGACCACGTGCGTGTGGGTGAACAAGATGAGAAACCACGCTGTAACAGACCACTCCTCAATCCACGATCTCAGCGCCGCGCGCGCATCAAGATAGGAAGCAACATGGAAGAGCATAAACAAGAGAACAGAAAATGTTTTTGCTAACTCTCACCATGAAAATGTGCACCTTTTTCCAACAAACACCTTCATTGGATTTATGACTTTTAGTGTACAGCCATCAATGCAAGTCCTATTCCCGCAATAATTCTTGAACGCTTTTGAGCCGTTTTCACATCACACAGTTTAAGGCGCGCTGCGTGGCTTTGCTTACAGAAACTCTTTCCATATGTATGCTCCTCTTCAGTGAACGAGAAATATCGATCCTTTCAGCACGCGGTGAACGACAAGCAGTGTTTTCATAAAATGTTTTGCCGCATGTGCAGGCCTACGCAATACTTTTGCAACGCACACATTTAATTTACATCAGGCTGTGCGGGAGTTCAAAGAATGCCATTTAAGTTAGCGAGAATTGGAGGACTAGAGACGCGTAACACCACATCACGAACCTTCGCTCGCAGCTGCTGGCGCGCTTGCTCGCGCCAGTGTTTTGACAACGGTTGTGCGCGTTCATCGAATGGTATCTATACATGTTTGCTTGTGCGCGCTGACAACATGTTTGTTTTGTGTTAGTAAGCGAATGTGTCCAAGTTTATACAGCCGATAAAACTACTATCCTTATTCCGTATAACTGTCTAATAATTTGCTATCACAATTGATGGTTCTCCTTTGGGGCGAAACTGCGAATTTTTTATGTTCACTGTAGGATGAAAGCCTCCACCTGCGATTTTCAATTACCCCTGCCTTGCGCCAGTTGATTCCAATTTTCGCTCGCGAATTTCTTTGTTGCATTACCCCACCTAGTTTTCTGCCGTCCTCGACTGCGCTTCTCTTCCCTTGGCGCCCATTTATTAACTGAATGGTCTACATGTTATCTACCATACGTATCCATGACCTGCCTAGCGCCATTTTTTCTCCTAATGTTAACTAGAATGTAAACTATGCCCGCGGGCAGAATACAGACATAAAACATGTCTGTACAATGCATAGTGGTCAACTTGAGAACTTGCGTAGTGGAGAAGGCTAAGCCACTTAGGTAACCATACTTTTCAGGCTGTACAGCGATCATTCGCTCTCTCTCTCTGGAGAGCCCTGTACATGTGAAGAAACTATACTTGCTTCTAATGCTCCAATCGTGCTTTTATAATGTACTATGCAATGACAGAAACTTGCTAACGTTAAGAATACTGTTATGTGAGCATCGTTTCATGTTAATGTTGATAACAGCTATTCATTATTCGAAAAGTATTCGATTCGATTTGGCTTCTGGCACTATTCGAATCGTATTCGAATTGGTCTCCAAATTCACTATTCGCACACCCCTCCTAAAATCCCTATACTAGTGAGTTGGCTGACATAATTTAAAGGTCAAGAGTATGGCAATTGGTAATATGGAAAATGTACTAAAACGCATAGCTTGATGAGCGTAAGTGTAAACTGGAATGGCAGAAACTAATTCACCACAGAAAATTTATCCTATAAAATTTCTTTCTGTGTGTACGAGGTGGTATGACAAACTTTTGAGATTAGCTCAGTTTTGTAAAAGTAATTTTAAATGTATTTATGTGCATTCAAGCAGCGTAAGTTTTCAAATAGTCAATTTGCACGAAAATGCACCACTTTCAGTGTTCCTGTGACTTTCAAAAAATTTTATAGAAGTATTCTTCCCTGTGCGAATGATGACCCTTAGGTGATTCGAGCTTGTTTGAGGCAATCGTGCAAAGATGACGACATTTGCTGGCTTCATAATATTAGGATAAGAGCGAAGTAATTGGGAGTCAAATCTGCCAAATAGGAACTATATAGTTTACGTCGAGAAATTCGCGTCTACAGAGTGTTTTCTCACAGATTGAATTGTCATGGTGCAGCATTTGTCTCCTCACGCGCCCCAGATCCTGCCGTTTTCTCGAAACGGCGTCTATCAGGAGTCCTAAAATTTGGCAGTAATGTCGGTATTCATAGCCTGGGTATTCGTGACGAATTCCTGATGCACAATACCGCGAATGGCGATAAAGACGATAAGCATGCATGCTGTTGAGATGCGGCCATGCCTGGCCATTTTTTATTGTCGACACGTTGATCTTTTCCTCTGAGACGACTGTTGCTTCGTCGCATGGTCGTACCCGTACGCCTAGGTTTCAGCCCTAGCGATGATCCTTGGCGCGAAAGACGGGTGGGTCGTGTGATTTCGCTCAATTCGTAAAACTGGAAACCCAGGTCAAACGGAGCGTTTTAGCACGACTGCTGAACTAAAGCCCTATTGGCAGGCTAAGAGGCAAGCCAAGCGACGTTTCTCTCTAGTATAAATTCGCATACTCAAGAGGCCAAAGTATAGGACGGGCTAAGAAGGCGAAAGGGCAAAGAAATACATCCGTTGCCACTAGTGAACGACGAAGCGAACAGCTTGGAAGACCAAGCTGATGCTCTTGGCGAACACTTCGAGCGCGTATACAGTTCTAATCATTATTACGAGGCATTCCTAAAGCACAAACAAATAGTAGAACGCAAGGATATCGATCGCAAATGCAGACAGAACGAATCCTATAACCTGCCTTCTAACATCGCGAAGTTGAAACCCTCCTTGACTGCATGTCAGAGTTCTGCACCTGGACCTGACATGATCATGTACGACATGATTAAACACATTCACAGTGATACTCAAATAACGCTACTCACACTTTTCAGTGGTATATGGACTGCCGGGTACCTTCCTACTGCATGGAAAGAATCTATTTTCATTCCGATTCTGAAACAAGATAAAGATCCCGCATTAGTAACAACCGCCCAATAGCCCTCACGAGTTGTGTTTGCAAACTTTTTGAAAAAAAATGATAAACCGTCGCCTTTTCACTTCCTTGAGTTGACCAAAATTTCTTGATCCATATCAGTGCGGCTTCAGAGAAGGACAGTCTACAACCGACCATCTCGTGCGCATCGAGGTAAACATTTGTGATTGCTTCATACATAAACAATATTTCTTATCCGTCTTTCTCGATATGAAAAAGGCGTATGATACAACTTGGCGGTACGGAATCTTGCGAGACTTGTCTGTTAATGGGTATCCGTGGAAATATGCTAAACATAATAGAAAGCTTTCTGTCTAATCGTACTTTCCGCGTGAAAATCGCCAATATATTGTTACGGGGAGATTATATATACAATTGATATATTTACAATGTAACCAGCACAACGCTACAGCAATGGTTCAGGAGCGCGCGTGCACACCAGAAAGCCACGCCGTCGTAGTCGTCCAAGCACCAACCACAGGATCGCCGCTCGTGACATTACCCACCGGCGGCAGAAGCACCGTCCCGGTGCAATTAGGGCCGCGGCCGAGAGTGGTGCGGTTTAAGGCGCGAAACATGGACTATGTCACTCGCGATTGCTGCAAAGGCTGCAATCGCGAGTGACATAGTCCATGTTGGATTTAGCGAAGCAATTTCATAGGTCACATTAGTGACTTTGCGTACGGCTAGGTAAGAGCCAGTATAACGGGAGATGAGTTTTTCGCATAGGCGAACGCGACGTGACAGGAACCACAGCAAGACGAGCGATCCTGGAGGGAAGTTCACCTCCCCGTGTCGGCGGTCATAGAGACATTTTTGATTGACCTGTGAAGCCGACAAGCCATCGCGGGCAACCTGGCGGGCGATGTCAGCACGGGCAAGAGCATCACGAGCATGAGAAGCTGACGCGTCAATTTATACAGGAAACTGTTGTATCCCAAGAAGGTGTGCTCAGCTGCACACTTTGTCGTGTAGATGGACACACTTCCTGCTTCATTACCACCAGAAATTTTTTATTCCGTCTGCGTAGATGACATACAAATAGGTTTAAAATCCTGCAACCTTACAGTGTGTGAGAGACGTACAACAGGTATTGAAGAAGGTTTCCAAGTGGGCAGACGAAAACTTATTCAAAGTGAACCCCCCCCCCCCCCCCAAAAAAAAAAGGTATTGTGCGGTTTTACAAAGAAGAAAGGGCTCATTTCAGATCCCATTATCGAAATGTATGGAGAACAAATACCTGTGAACAAAGAGCACAAGTTCCTAAGCATCATACTTGACTCTAAACTTACTTTTATGCCACACACAAAATATCCCAAGGTCAGGTAGCTAAACACGATGAATTTACTGAAAACCTAATCTCACACAACATGGGGCAGCGACATGAAGTGTACAATGAATCTGCACAAGAACATCATTCGGTCACAATTGGACTATAGTGCAGCGGTAAATCATTCTGCCGCCCCGAGCGCGCTAAAGATGCTAGATCCCGTCCACCATTTAGGTATCTGCCTGGCCATTGGCGTATTCAGAACAAGCCCTGTCGAAAGTTTATGCGTAGAATCAAATGAGTGGTCACTCCATCTGCAGAGAACATACATCAGCTTCACCTATTTTTCTAACTGCATTCTAATCAGGAACATCCTTGTTCTATAACCGTTAATGATTTGACGTGTGCAACGCTTTTTCGTAATTGACTGTCTATCCGGCGGCCTTTCTCACTGCATGTGAGAGACCTTAGCGAAGAGATGGATGTCCCACGTCTCGAACATCGCCTAATGCCTCCAGCTAAGCTGTCACCGCCTTGGGAGTGGCAGGTGATAGAACATGATGTATCCTTTGTAGAGGTCACAAAGCACACTCCCGAGCTCCAAATCACAATGCATTTCCGCGATCTTCAATCGAAGTACTCGTGCTCAGAATTCTACACCGACGCGTCAGTCACATGCTGGCGTATTGACTGGTAACGACCCCTCAACCTGTGGTAGATATGGTGAGAGGCTGACCGTCCTACACGTCCTCCTGGAGTGTCGCGAAGCCGAAAGAGATAGGAAGAACTATTTTCCTCTTACATACCGGTATTGTATCCCTCTCCATCCCGCTAAGTTTCTTGGTAAAGAACCGCTTCTTAATACCAAAGCAGTCCTCGCTTTCTTGAACGATGTTGTCCTGCATGTTATAAGCCCAATAATTTCGTAGCGCATTCTCTCTCCAGAGGATGCGGTTGTGATAGTAGTTCAGTATAGCACATGCATCCAGGCCCTTGCGGTTCAAGGGCTCTGTTTAGGCAGTAGTGCTTCTTGTCAATTATTGCATCTGACATATTTTGTATATCGTGTCATTTTTTCGCAATGCATTCTTCATGTTCATAGTACTCCTCAGTAGTCATTGCCATAATCTCATTACATGTAGATTTCACCCACTTTACTGCGACTATTTTTAGGCCCCCTTACAGCCACGTTACATCCACCACTAATAATTCATAGCTCAAATTCGAACACATTACCACTTGCCTGGCGCTATTTGCCCAACTTGGCCCTTGCGCAACAAACACTACATTCATCATCATTGCTGTAGACCTCGTCCTGCTTCCTAGTCACGAAGACGTTGTAGCCGTCACATACAGCCAGATCGCCGACGGAGACGCTCTATACTCCATCTCACAAGCTGGTTTCAGCACTGCGGAAGGTACCAGGTGTGCACAGGCAATATATACTCAACCGAAGAAAAATTTAAGGACGCTTAAGCTTCGCCTATAATAAGAGTGGAACGCGATAGCGTTATGGCGCCCCGTTCGCATTGCATTTTTCTTTATGAGTAAGCTGATATAACGCCGCCTAGCTGGCAGGTAGGGGCAGAATCAAAGAACGTTTATTGCTCGGTGTTACAGGTTTTTAAGTCAACAGAAATTGTCACATGACGGGCCTTGATAAGCGAGAATGCGACACGTGCAAGCCGTCCTGCTCATGCTATACCTCAGTAAGCGCACTTGATAACACTACATCCCTTCCTCCTAAGTTAGTATACGTGAGACGATCTGGTGGCTTCAGGTGGTGACACGAACGTCGTGGTAGAAAAAAATAAAAAATTGTGGGGTTTTACGTGCCAAAGCCACGATCTGATTATGAGACACGCCGTAGTGGGGGACTCCGGAAATTTGGACCACCTGGGGTTATTCACGGGTGTTTTCGCATTTCACCCCCCATCGAAATGCGGCCGCTGTGGCCGGGATTCGATCCGGCGACCTCGTGCTCAGCAGCCCAAGACCATAGCCCTCAGCAACCACGGCGGGTAACGTCGTGGTAGCTCTCGGTCTTCTGCTTGTGAGCTGGCCTCCCGTACATCCGTATCGTGAGGAACTTCTGCCCATTGAGGGTCTCCTGAGTTTCGTCGTTGGTCCGGGCTTGGCTCTGCTTGCTAGGTGGCGACTCTGTGTCGAGCTGTGGCTGGAGGGGCGCCGCTGCAGGCCCTCTGGTGTTTGCAGTGTTACCATACGTGTTCCTGTCGTGGATACTACTGTCGCCGGTAACCACCTCTGGCGCGCCCGATACTGGCGCGACCATACATGCCTTCCTGGTGAAAACCGTGCTTGTGCTTTTGTTGCCCCTGAGGCCAGTGCTTTGGAGCCATTGTCTTCCGTCTCCTTGGTATCTGGGAAAGAAGCCGTCAGCCTGGTTCAATGACGAAAGCCCAGCAGCAGTTCTGCTGGCGATTTTCCGCCTTCCAAAAGTGTCGTTCTGTAATGGCATAAACTTTTTTAGTCGATCTGGCAGTGTACCAGACTGATTATTTCGAAGCCCCTCTTTTATTGATCACACGGCTCGTTCCGCCAACCCATTCGACTGCGGATGGTACGAGGCTGTCCTCACGTGTTTCACGTGGCTTCCTTGCAAGAAACGGGACATGGTGGCACTTGAAAACTGTGGTCCGTTATCCGATACTAAACAGTACGGTAGTCCAAAACGTGCGAAAATACCCTGAAGTACTTGAATGGTGGTATCCGCTATGGCGGTCTGCAAAGGTACAGCCGCAATCCACTTCGTCCCGGCGTCAATCAACACAAAAACTTGGTAACCATTTATGGGACCCGCAAAATCCATGTGCAACCTGTACCATGGTTTGTTGCTCGCGGGCCATGGAGACGGAACTTCAGCGGCTGGCATGGACCAGCATTGTATACATTGAAGGCACCTTTGAACCATCACTTCGATGTCCCTATCTAATCCGGGATTCCAAAATACCGTTCGCGATGTGCGCTTCATGGCACTGATACCGGGGTGACTATAATGTAGTTCTTCCAGCGTGCACCGTCGTGCCGCCTCCGGAAACACTACACGATGTCCCCAGTAGATGAGATCGTGAAACTATGGCAAAAGGTGTTGTTGTGCTGTAGGTAAGCGCGGTAGCCAGCCACGCGTGATCCACGCCTTAACCTGACGAAGCGTATCGTCTGTGCTGCTCAGATCCGCTAATTGCTGAGCGGAAAGGGCCATAACGCTTAGGCCCTGCGTATAAACCACGTATTCCATCGGCTCCTGCCCTCCTCTGTCCCCCAAGCTCGGCAATGGCAGGCGGCTGAGAGCGTCAGCGTTAGCATTCAGCGGTCGTCGGCGGTACTCGATATCATATTGGTAGGCCGCCAATAGCAAGGCCTACCGTTAAATATTCGCAGTGAAATGGTTCGACAACAAGTAGTCTTGGAACCTGGTAACGCCGTACACCAAGGCCAACGCTTCTTTCTCGAACTGTGAATAATTCCGCTCAGCGTGTGTCAGTGCTCTTGAACGGAAAGGTATAGGATAGTCTTTGTTGCCAATTCGGTGTGACAGCACCGCGCCAACCCCAACCGGCGAAGCGTCGCATTCAAGCCGCAGCCGCTTTTGGGGGTCATAGTGTACAAGAAGTTTAGCTTCCACCATGGCGCACTTGGCTGCCTGGAAAGCTGTTTCCTGTTCGGCTTTCCATTGCCACTGCGCTCCTTTAGTCAGCAGCCTATAGAGTGGTTCCATAGTGGTTGCAAGGTTGGGCAAAAACTTGGCGTAATATGTGATCAACCCTAAAAATGATTTCAACTGGCTCACCGTCTCTGGTCTGGGTGCGGCGGTGACGGCTTCAATATTGTCGGGAGGGTGCAGGCCAGTTGCGTCGATCTTGTGGCTCAAGAGGAGACTTGCTTCTCCCTGAACCTGCACTTGTCCCGGTTTAACGTAATTCCACTGCCGCGCAGCCGCTCGAAGACTTGCCGCAGCGTTGAATTGTCCTTTCGCTCTTTGACTACAATAATGTCATCTAAGTACACCTTGACCGAGACAGGCCTCATAGAAGGAACTCAATGCCGCGCTGGAACTAGGCTGGAGCCGACGCGATGCCGAAAGCTAGGCGGTTGTTAGCAAATAAACCTTTGTGTGTGTTCAACACTGCCGTTTTATTGCGATAGCAATTATATGGACACTCCAAAGCAGATTTCTGCCGTCGTCGTTGCCGTCGCCGTGAGGTTCCGTATGACGTCAATGGAGATGAAATCGTCGGCGCGCGCCGCCGAACGCTGTATGTGCGAGTGAAAGGGCGCGAGGGACGCGCGCTTTCACGGCGAATGAACGCACGGCGGAGAACAAACACGCGTTCTGCGCCGTGCTCCCTTAAGGGCTGCAGAAGTAGGCGTCTCTTTCCTCCTTTACAATCACCATATATATAGAGCAAACGCGCCTTCTTCCGACGCGCGAAAGGCCGTGGGGGGGGGGGGAGGGGAAGGGAAGGGAGGTGACGTTTAACTGCGGCACCAAGTGCCTATTTATATCAGGGGCTCCGGCAACAGCCACCAACGCCGCACGCATCTTGTGCGAACGCTGGAAAAACGCCGACAGCGTCGACAAGTTCTGCGTGTGGCCGGTGCTGCTGCATGTCCAAGTTTATACAGCTGATAAAGCTACTATCATTACTCCGTATAGCTCTACAAATTTTCTATCGCAATTGATGCTTCGCCTTTCAGGTGAAACTGCGACAACTTTTTTCATTCCTCGTCGTCCCGCGGAAGTTGATTATACGCATGACGTAAATCCGAAGTGGTGAACACCTCGCCCCCGTACAGAGATGCGAATATTTCCTCAATCTTCGGCAACCGGTATTGTTCTAAATGTGTTGCCGGATTCACGATTAGTCTAAAGTCGCCGCACAGCTGGATATCACCGTTTCGTTTCACTACTGGCACGACGGGCGTAGCCTACTCGTAAACTCTCACTGGCGAAAGCACTCCTTCCTGCACTTGGCGATCGATTTCTTCACACAGCTTTTCGCGAAGCGCGTACGGCACTGGTCTAGCGTTGAGAAAGCGTGGTATAGCGGCTTCTTTTCTGGGCAGCATCACAGGGGGCCCATTGCAACAACCCAACCGCTCTTCAAATATTTCTGAGAATTCGGCTAGAAGCTTCGCTATCGCTGCGTCGCAATGAACCACATTTACGTTCTGCGGCGCGAATTTTTCCAATAGCGCCATGCAGGCATTCTGTAAGGCTTGGATGGTGTTCCGGCCGCACAATAGAGGCCCGTCGCAATCTACTACAACCAGAGAGCTGTCCACTTGCGTGTTACCGCATTTGACTTTCATGGTCATTCGGCCTAGGACAAGCAGCGGCCCCAGGAAGCATGACAGGCGCAGTGAAGTCTTCTCCAGCGCCGGTCACCACTGCCGATGGCTCTTGAAAACTCTCTTCCGAATAACGCTGATAGCCGACCCTGTATCAACCAGCATGCGTAATCTCCGGCCTTCCAAGACAAAATCCTTTTCGAACGGTCGTATGGAGTCGTTGCTACTATAGCTGTGAGCCACCAAAGCGCAGACATTTCTTTTTCTTCAATTCAGTCTGACCCTTTCACCGCGTACGTCGGGTTACCGCGACCGCTGGAGCACATCCTTGTCAGGTGTCCCTTCCTGCCGCACTTGTGACACGTCTCTTTCTTGTGTCTGCACACTTCCGAAGCGTAGTTCGAGCCGCATCTCCTGCATTGTGTAGACGCGCTTCTGGACCCAGGCCCGTGTCCAGATTTCCGCCGATTCATCCGGGGCCTCTGTACGAAATTGGCACCACCGTTGTCGTTGAAGCTGCTTTTTTGCATTGCGCGGACATTTGTTTCTGCTTTTTCCGCTGCTATAGCAAAGGCCTCTGCCTCTGCCAGGTTCAACTTCTTTTGCGACAGCAAGTGTCGTCGTGCTTCTTCACCACAGATCCCGCACATAATCCGATCCCGCAAGATGCGGTCGAGGAACTTGTCAAAATTGCAATCCTTAGCGTGGCGTCTCAGATAGGTGACGTAGTCCAGTAACTTTTCGCCTTCTGCTTGGCTCCGCATAAAAAAAAAGCGTAGCTGGCGACAATATGATTTGCTTGGGGATCGAAGTAGTTATCCGGGTGCTGTACGACGGCCTCATAGCTTCGGCTGTTCACCGATTCCAACTGGCATTGCCCCTGAAGCACGCGAAGAACGTTGTCACCCAGTGCCGACACCAGAAGCGCACGCCGTTTTCCTCCATCTGCGATGGTGTGGCCCTCGAAAAACGCCTACAAACGAATACGGTACGTGCTCCAGCTACTGGTCGTGTCTTCGAACTCGGGTGGCCTTGCGCTCATCGTACCGCAATCCCATTTTCGCCGCCACTGGTATAACGCCGCCTAGCTGGCAGGTAGAGGCAGAACCAAAGAACGTTTATTGCTCGGTGTTACATGTCTTTAAGTGAACAGAAATGGCCACATGACCGGCCTTGATAAGCGAGAATTTGACACGTGCAAACCGTCCTACTTATGCTATACCTCAGTAAGCGCGCTTGATAACACTACATAAGCTTCACTGCTACGCACAAAGTGGGAAAGGCAGCTTACAAAGACCAAGCTTACACCGATCCCCTTAAAGTCGGATTCACTTTTAAACACAACTGCATTGCTGAGAAGACATTTTTGTAGGGGCAATATAAGCCGTCGTATATCAAAATATGAATGCCCTAGGATTTATTGTTTGCTGTTGCCCCGAGGCGACCGCGTGTCCAAAATTGCGTGAGCGTTGCTTGCTTGAGCCGCGCACCATCAGAAATGAAGGACGCTAAAGCTTCGCCTTTAATAGTGGAACGCCATGACATTCAAATATCCCTAGCTGCTTATTAGGCTTTTTTATCGTTTATTCAAATTACAAACCCACGCTATCATGTCTCTAGGTTGTACTTAAGGTTGTGGTCCCACTCCGGCAGCACGAGTCCCCCGTTTTCAGTACTTTTGGAGTAACCATGGCGGCTCTTCTACTTAGGATATGAAGTTGTCGTATAAACCATAAAAAGCTTAATTCTTGTATATTCCAACTATATATAATATAAGGCAATTGATTAATGTGATTTAGAAATAAATGTTCAAGAACAAGCATGAGATACATGGTTTTTGCCAACTGTGTCTCAGTTGTGACCATATTTAGAAGAAACTACCGCACTTACTGCCTTGCGGCTTGCTCTGTAGCTTTAGGACATATTTATCTAGTTCTTAGACGTAGGAAAATAATTTTGAATTTTTACTTTTTGGATAATTTGCTTTTGAAAATTGCCAAATATCGCAATCTTCTGTTGTAAACAGCCAGGCAACTACATGCTCAAGGAAGGTAAATTTTGGATAAAGTAGAGTTCAAGGAATTTCCATTTAGGACGCAAAATTTCATTCATGTAGCTTTAGTACCCAGAAGCTTTGATCTTGCATGTAAACGCTTCTTCTTGTCTAGACAATCGGAATAACACCTCCTTTACAAATTAATACTTGTTCATGTATGCAATGTTATTATTAACTAAGAAAATATGTACGTTGTTGACCTATATGCTATTTCTGTATTGGACCAGGTACTAGCCACATAGGCTATTGGTCCAACTATTTTTGTATAAATTATTTGTATTGTATAAATAAAGCTCATTCTGATTGATTTAAAACCGCAGCTTCGTAGCTTTAGTAGCTTCCCGCAAAAATGGGCAAAAATAAAACCAGAATTCTGAATATTGCTTATTTCGGCCGCATTTTTAGAAAAACTAATAAAGTTACATAAATGACATTTTGCATCCTAAATGGCAATCCCTTGCCCTCTACATTATTCAAAATTTAGCTTCCTTCAGCATGAAGTTGCCGGGCTGTTTACAACAGAAGATTGCAATATTTGGAAATTTTCAAAAGCAAATTATCCAAAAAGTAAAGATTCAGAATTATCTTGCTACGTCTAGAAACTAGATAAATATGTCTTAAAGCTACAGAGCAAGCCGCAATGCAGTAAGTGCAGTAGTTTCTTCTAAATATGGTCACAACTGAGACACAGTTCGCAAAAACCATGTATCTCATGCTTGTTCTTGAACACTTATTTCTAAATCACATCAATCAATTTCTTTATATTATAAACAGTTAGAATCTACAAGAATTAAGCTTTTTATGGTTTATACGACAACTTCATATCCTAAGTAAAAGAGCCGCCACGGTGGCTCCAAAAGTACTGAAAACGGGGGGCTCGTGCCGCCGGAGTGGGACCGCCACCTTAAGGCGCACTCTTTTGGCTTTTTCTGCCAGATTTTACTTTGAGCAATTCAATTTTTGTTCCTTAACCCCTTGCGCCACGCGGATGGCCTGTGTGCTCGGGAGGGGGAGGGGGGGGGGGGGGTTCGGGATGAACGTCTTCGCCATCGATGCCACGGACGCCGATGCTTACGCCGAAGCCGACGCCGGATTTTCTGCGACAGGGGGCCATTAACGCTATCGCGTTGCACTCTTAAAGGAGAAGCTTAAGCGTCCTCCAATTTGTGCAAACTGGCACGAAAATAGCGGATATTCCGGCAAGTCGATAGGCGGTGCTTGACATTGTGGATATATTCTTTTATCACCCTTGTACGGTCACTTGATTGCTTTCCATCGACTGGTCTGATGAAACAGCGAAATATAGCTACATCGATAATAACGCAATTGAGAAATCCCTCTATACGCTTCTGCAACATAGCAGAATATATCCAAAAGCTTGGGGAAGGCTTTCTCGCATTTCGCGTGGCTGTGTTTCTCTGTCATGTGATCGTACACGGAGGACATCTGGTGTCGAAGTTATAGGCAAGGGTGATTGTTTCAGCGAGCCCTTAGTTGCGACAAGGATAAGTGAAGCGGCAGTTAAGGCAAGGTTGTTTGTGTAAGTAGCCCTGAATTGTCTTGTCTTAAAAAATGATTGGAATGGCTTTGATGCGCCATCAGTCATAGGAAGTTATAAAATCGCAGGCAGATGTACAAAAGAAAAATAAAGATTGAATTTCACGTGTCAGCCGCGGACCGATCTTATGTGTGTGTGTGTGTGTGTCCTTGTCAATGAAAAGGTTGATTTCGAGCGCTTTCTTCCGTCCGTTCTGTCAGTCTTTCGTACGCTGGTGTGCTCTTTTTACAATGAATTAACAACTTGTGAGCTCACACATTGACACTCAGCTGGCAAAGTGTCTTTGAAAACGAGTGTGTTTTTAAGCATGGCTAACGTTGAGATACCTACAGGTTAGTCTTATGTTCAGCGATACACAAGAGCTGCATATCTGCACAACAGTTCGGCAACTATGCTAGAAATGCCGCTGCTGCAAAATTTTCCTTCCTTACATTGAGTTTCCAGGAAGCAGTGGCAATGATAGATTATTATGCACGCTTGCAGAATGCAATAACACGTGTGTAAAGGAGTGGTGCCCTGAAGTTACAAATCCAGATTATAACACATACCTGAGGGATGCTCCTATGGATCCCGAACTAACGATGTTACTGGAACAAAGAAAACCAGGTAAGCAGCTTCCTCAGTAATAAATAACATCCTATTATTATTAATATTATTATTTGCACACTCCTCTGTCAAGTTTGTTCTTAAGCCCGTGAAGTGACGCATACACACTATGTGTGTATGTGTGAAATGACGCATACACACTATGTGTGTGTGTGTGAAATGACGCATACACACTATGGACGCAGCTCCGCGACTATGCCTGTATTTTCTAGCACGATCGAGAACGAATTTCGACTGAGTTGCCTCACCGCTTCACGCTAATTGGTTCCGCTGCACAGACGGCTACATAAGGCCTCTGAATGCGCGATGAACGCTGTTATGTGTATGCGGCCGCATCACGTGTTCATTTTTTCTTAGTGTCACTGTTAATTGTAGATTGATCAAGAAATTGACCTCTCACGATGGGCAGTTCGCGCATGTGACATGTGGCCTGCCAGCAGGTATGTATAGTTCATTAGTAAGGTGTCATTCCTTCACTTGTAAGTTCGAGCTAGTCCCTCAGTGTACCAACTGCCCCAGATCACCGCTTTGCTACTTTCCTTTTGCCTTTCCTTCTTTGCCCGCTTAAGGCTCCTATGGCATATTGTAGCAAACCAGGTGCAACCTGGTTCACCTCGCTGCCTTCCCTTCGTTTCTCTCGCTTTCTAATTTGTTGAAACGTTCGACTCACAGCCTCCAGACGGTCCGCTGCATTTCTTCGCAAAGTGTGAATTTAGACATTGGGTCGGTTCCGACATCTTGTGCGAACGGCGCAAGATTCAGGGACAAACATTTTAACATTCTACGTGTCCCCTATATGCCACGTACTCGCATTGACCATATAAATTGACGACGATTTGAACCATGACCTAATGCCTTTCAAAGCGCATTTACGTTGCCTGAGGCAATTACCCTGACTAGCCTCACTTCTGAAATGATTCCTCTTGATTCACTTTCTTGATAACCGGTACACGTTACTCTACACCAGCACCAACGACCGCAGCCAGCTGTGAGATTGCGCATTGTTCACGGACGTGATATGGCGCTGTGTGTTCTCAGAAGGCATCCAATATACGAAAGGCGTTGTCATATACGGCGCGCCAAGTGCCTGCTGCTGCAGCGTCTTGCCAGGAATCACCCGCCTTCGCAACCACATTCCAAGCTATTTCACAAGGCCAGCCGAGCGATAGCCGGGCTCCGGTTGTCGCTGCTTGGTGCCAGGAATCAATCACTTGACTTCGCACTGCGCACGATTGTTCGTCGGTAACATGTGCACGTATGCTTTATCGGGCTTACCTCCTTCTAAGTGCGGGTGCCCTTGGATTAGTCGCCCCAACAAGGACTGCACTCCGCTGTTCGCCGTCCAAGAACCACACAGAAAGCATCGGACCACCGTGACCTATAAGTGTGGACCGTGACTGTGGGGCTGACACCACGTGTGGGGAGTGGACGATGTGTGGGGGAGGGGGGGGGTGGAGACGCAGAAGAGGAAAAGGCCCTTTTCACTCTGGCGGTAGAAAAGGCCATAAGAGCAGCAGCGCGGAGGTGTGAAAGGTTTTTCTGAGACTTTTCAGGCCCAGCGTACAAGCTGACGTCTCTTGTTTTTTTTCGTAGTTCCTTTTCTTTGTTCTTGGCGTAATGACGGTAAATTGTGAAATAAACCAAGTTAATTGTTCCTTCGCCAAGCATCAGCACGCAACATCATCTCTGGGTGGAGAGCATCGGAGGTTTCCGGTCATTGGATGTGTCCGGGAGGAACCTTCCACCCTTGGAAACTCAACAGCATTCCTAAGGTTCGTATTATTGGTACTAGAATTTTGGAAAACGATTACGCAATAGGTATCCAAATGAGACCAGGTATCTAGTTTTGGCGGAATAATACATTGTCGTGCCATAGAGTACCGAAGAACAACGCTACAGCATCGGAACAAAAATGGCAGCATCCATCTAGAAAACTTGAAGTACGAGCAGTGATCCAGTTTCTGTATTCAAAGCGTCCCAATTCCAAGGGAATTGAGACCGAGGCGGTGACAGTGTGCAGTGACAATGGGCCAGCTCATGGCACAGTTCTGAAATGGCACAGGCGATTTCAAAGCGGTCGCACAAGCTACGGCGACGAAAATTCAGTGGCAGGTATTCGCGTGATGGTGAACCAGAAATTGGTGCAAGAGTGGAGGCTGTAATACTGACTGTCCGACGGATAAATATGGAAGAAATAGCGCAGCCAGTTAACAGGAGTAAGGGCCCAGTTTAAACTCCCAACCAAGTTTTGTCGCCTAATGTTCCTCCATGACCACAACGCTGTGAACTAACCTCCTTTAGTCAGGAATTATGAATGGCTGTTATAGTGGCTTTAAATTTATATATTGATTTCACGAAAGACTGCCCTAACATATCAGAAACATTTTTTCACCTGCAGCATAAAATTTGTCACATGCAGCCAGTTGTCATAATCAAAAAATCCGAGAACAGCTAAGTACTTCTTATGAGTTGTGAATGCGAAAGCAATAATGTCCAATTCAACGGCGTTGAGCTGTCCTTCTAGTTTTGCGCCGTGACTAGTGTACCATAGCGGTACGCGCTTCCCGCCTCAACAAGCAGTAGCAGCAGCCTAGGGTGCCAGCGCAGCATGCCACCGACGCGACAATGCCCTCTCCCATCACTCAACATCTGGCGCGCTATCGATGCCCTACCAACGTCTCTTAGATAGCACAGCGCGTGTTCACTTCAAGACGTCATCCTACCTTGTAGCAATCTCGCCACGACTCACAGCGCACACACTCACTACGTGGTCTTGGGAGGCAAGACTCTCCGAACTGGACCTGGGAAGCCAACTGGCGACCCTCTACCAGGCCCGGCGAGCCGCGATTGCCAGTGGGGCCGTGTCAGAAGGAACCGCGCAGGAATAAATCGCGCATAGCTTTCGATATCAATGACGTTTCACGTCCTCCTCCTCTGACTGCCATAGGATCTAATGGGGACGATCCCGAATAAGCCGTGGTAATTTTGACGTCACCGCTTTCGTCACGGCGGGCTAGACAAAGGAAATTTCGTTCCAAGTAACAGGACGCCATAAAGCATAGTGCACAGACCTGCTGCCTAGGAGGCGTTGGCTCGGCTTCACCCACTTGAAGGACGCCACTTCACCCTCACGCTTGTGCCGAGAGTGAGGGTGAAGTGGCGTCGTGACGATACCCTCTCCCCTGAGGCAACACCTTACACGCTACCGTGACAACAGGTGTTGACTTTCGCCTGCCGTGCTCCGTCAAGGAGCAGATCGTGGCGTGGCGTGGCAGCCGATGGAAATTCCGTCGAAGCGTGCTCGTGACGTGGCGGCGCAGTCAATAGCAATGCGAGTTTAGGTGCCGTTTCACGGCTACAGATGACCGACGCCTGCTTTCTCGCTCAATCGATCATTTGACACTTTCGAAAAAAATTGACAAAAATTGATAAGGGACTCTTGTAGAATTTCTAATGCATAATTAAAAGTGCATGAAACATTATTATCAGTAGATACCTTGCTTCTCTTTAACAGAGGGCATCCTGACGCAGAAAAGAACACTAATTAACAGCAGCTACACAGAGCAACACGTCGAGCTGTTAATAAAACCTGGTAGTGCGCCTCATATAATACGGTTGTTTTGCATTTCTAGCTCTACTAAAGTTGCTTCTAACACTGTTCTTTGCTGACAGGAGGGTTACGTTTAGTTCAAAGTTATGTTTTTAACTTTTTGTCGCAACTTCTCATTACATTCAAAAGTATGTTGTGTCTTCATGTGAAGACCCTGTGACTGAAAAGGTTATTGAACGTGGAAGGGTATTGAACGTTACTGAAAACAGGGCGAAAACGTGCGACTAGTGAGGAAGGTATTCACACACCGAGCACTCCGATGCTCCCATGTAGGCTTTAGTATCACATAATATCTCGTAAGTGCCGGCGTTGCTGCGGGTCTTCATCGTTCCTCAGCCTGATCAAAATAAAACCTCTTTTATGGCCACCGAACGACGAAGCCTTCGGGCGAGCAATGTGCACTTACCCAGCTGAGCGTCAGCGTACTCGATTGCCCTGTTCAATACTTCATCGGCACACTGACGCTTGCTATGAATAACTGGGATTTAGGTGGTATCGCAAGAAGCGTGGAGGATCTCAGTAGAAGTGGTGCTCGTTTTACTGTCACGATACTGAGGCACCGTGGTAACCGCTGGAAGCATATTGGTTGCATGAATACATATCTAGAAAAATAAGAAAAAGTAGCTCAATAGTAAATTGGCAATGGCCTGAAAAACAAATACACAGTATCAGGTATGTGTACGCACATTAGAGACACAAACTAGCAATATAGTGAACTAGCGAATAATAAGCAAGTATCTACAAACAGCTTGCGGCCCTTTATATCCAATGCCTCACGACTTCAATTGTACCAGAAAGCTGGAAGAACGCTGGCATTATACTCATCCATAAGAAGGGAGACGGTAAAGAATTGAAGAATTATACACCCAATAGCTGGCTTTCAGTATTGCATAAAATATTCATCAAGGTAATTTCAAATAGAATCAGGGCGACACTTTACTTCAGCCAACCTTTACTACAGCTGGCTTCAGGAAGGGATATCTACGATAGATCATATCCATGTCATCAACCAGGTAACAGAGAAATCTGCGGAGTACAATAAACCACTCTATATGACTTTCATAGATTATGAAAACGCATTTGATTCAGTAGAGATATCAGCAGTCATAGAGGTAATACGTAATCAAGGAGTACAGGATGCATACGTGAATATATTGGCAAATATCTACAAGGATTGCACAGCAATGTTGGTTCTCCACAAGAAAAGTAGAAAGTTACCTATCAAGAAAAGGTCAGGCAAGGAGACAAAATCTCTGCTGCAATGCTATTCACTGCATGCTTAGAAGAAGTATTCAAGCTCTTAGACTGGGAAGGCTTAGGAGTGAGGATCAACGGCGAATCCGTTGTTTCGTCATCAACCGTCGGTTTGCAGATGACATTTTCCTATTCAGCAACAATGGGGATGAATTACAGAAAATGATTGAGGACATTAACTGAGCAAGTGTAAAAGTGGGGTTGAATATTAATCTGCATAAGACAAACATAACGTTCAATTGCCTGGCAACGGCACAACCGCAGGAAAAAGGGGTCTTTGCAGCGCACGTTGCTGTTGACTGCCACCACATCCACCCCAGTTGGGACTCCAGCATCAGTGCAGTTACCCTGTACCCAGCGCTGACGAGGCGGCGCTTCACTTTTTTTTTTGACAATAACTTTATATTTTTTTGCGTGTGAACGCCCGTGATGGGGTCCACAATGTTGACGCAGTGGTTGACTGCCTCTTAATACAGGTTGACGCATAGCCCCGTGAACATCCACTAAATTTGGGATACATTTGTGTGCGGGCAATTCGTCAGGATGAATAATTATCCCCGGTTGATCATTGGCTGCAATAATGGCACCTAGTGTCACCGCCTTTCGTCGGTCGACCGTGAAAAGTCGCCGCACCCCTTTGGTCGCGCAGACCATTCCGAAGGCCCATGATCCACATCTTTAACACCGCCGTAATTTTGGCGGCTCTGCGGAAAGTTGTCGCCCGTCATTAGGCGGCCTCGATTGTACTTTTGCTCTCCGCGAACAAGGCACTCATCAATTCGCGCTATCTTCCCGGGGCCCCCGAATGGAGGTCGCGCTAGCAACTCGTCTCTCGCGACCTCGCGGGGGTAGTTCCCCCAGTCGGCGATGGTGTGCTCCGACAGAGGAAACAAGTCGCCGGTCATCTCCTTCAACAGCCATATATCTGTGCTTTCCCTCACGCAGTACGTGAGCCAAATCATTTGCCGCCTAAAGAGGTGGTCGTTCGGACGGCCGAGGCGGTCCGTGTTGGCGAAGTAATTTCATTCGGCTCGCTGCCCGTGCAGTGCAGCAGTACCGTGTAAGTGCGAAAGCTGCTTTCGGCACCTGTTGTACCGGAAGGCAGCCTGGCGTCCATCCTGAGTCTTCTTTATAATGTGACCACTTCGCCTTCACAGGTTAGTTGGTCCGGGTTGAACCCCAATTGCTCGCAGGTGCCCCAATACACCCATGGCGCCGCCTGACCTGGCCTGGGGCTGAGGCGCGATGGAAGAACAGCGCTTGAAGCCGGAGAGCCCAAGCGGTCGGACGAACTTTTCCACCGCAGCCTAGACACATGAGTCTGTGCTCGGAAAGCACAATTTGCCCGCCACACTGTCTCCGCAGACGAGAGCTTTCACCTAACTCGTCACACAGCCAGCGCACTGGCGTTTTGAAAGGCGAAAATGACGCTGAAACTTTACGTCCCTCATGTAGGTGAACGGATCCAGACGGCCATATTGACGCTTGCTGCCGCTGGATGCTATTACACAGGCTCCTGCTGCCGCTGCCATGTTCGTGCGTTCAACTCGAGGGGGGTTTCGCGATGTACGAGTTTGGCACGAGTTCGCCTGTCAATCAAAGCCATAGGTCACGCCCCGCGCGAGGCATGTAACTCTTGCGCGCGCCCACCATGGTTGGGCCACGCCCGACTTATTTTTCGGCAACAGCGCCGTGGTGCGGAACTGAGAGGCCATCCACAATCTTGACCGCCGAAATAAAACACGCACAACGCACTGTCATCGGTAATGTACTGAGCACCGCTATCAAAAACAAAGCGTCTTCTTTCGCTGGCTTATGCATATATGTTCTTGCGTTGTCATGACCTCACAACACGGTTTCATTGCTTGAATTGTGGCGACGCAGTGCACAGTAAATAATTAGCGGCAGGTCACTGTAGCTGCTTGCAAAGCGTAGATGCGCCGTGGTGGACGACGATGCTGAGTAGTGCGTAGTGTTTTCCAACGACAACGTATCGCAGCTGTCGTTTGAGATGGCTGCTCTGCCGTCGGTGATGTATGGCAGCCGCAGTGTCGCAAACACGGTCAGTGTCGAGAAACGATTGCTTTTCTAGACCCAGTGCGATGGCATTCATTAATTACAAGCACGGCACACTAAACAGTTGCAACACCGTCCTGCGTTCGAAGTCTAATTTCCTATCTGCACACAACAGCCCTCACCCGCCAAAATGCGACTGCTGCGCTGTCATTATACGATATCCATCTGCGTTCGCTGTTAGCTCAGCAGCAGAGGCAATCGGCTAGCACGTTTGAGTGAACAGCACAATCAAATTCCGCGCACAGGCGCACGGAGGAACCTTCACTGGGTAAGCGATGACCAGCGATGAATTGTGTCGCTGGGCAGCACGCTGTTCATCGCAAAGCATCGCGGAGGCTTCACGCACACAGATAAAGTGGCGTATTTTCACTGTGTTCCGTCACTACGGACCATAGAATACCGCACAGCCATTTTGCAGCGACAGCCGTTGCTCTGTCTGTATGGCTAGAGTGTCGTTTCAGTTGGTAAAGCGGCGGCCTTAAGGCGGCCGTCCCACTCCGGCGGCACGAGCCCCCCGTTTTCAGTACTTTTGGAGCAACCGTGGCGGCTCTTCTACTTAAGATATGAAGTTGTCGTATCTATATGAATCGGGGTTATCGGCGCCATTTTGTAAGCGTCGCGCGTACGTCACACTTCGAAGAAAATGGCGGAATGTCCAGAGCCGCTATTCTGGACATTCCGCGATTTTCTTCGAAGCGTGACGTGCGCGCGACGCTTAGAAAATGGCGCCGATAGCCCCGATTTGCATTCGTAACGTGACGCAAATTTGACGTTTCGCCTAAGAAACTGTAATGTAGGCATTGAACCTATCGTGGTTGATAAAGCAAAACAGTTTTCCTCCCCAGTAAAAATAAAGCAGCTAGCTCAAAGCGTACGATTATTCCATCAAAATCGTTTCTCGCTTCCGTCGTCTGCATGCACGTAGGCTGTCGTCTGCTTCATTAGCTAGGATGCCTGTTCTCGGGAAACTGAATGAGTCATCGTATATTGGCACCCAAGCGCTTGCTTTCTACCTTGAGACATCATACGCGACCTGCCAGTGATGATCAGCGCACGCTCTAGGCCGCGTTATCGCTATCTCGTGAACCGCAAGTGACTCAGCCCGACTCGTCTGGCTGAGAAGCGGCCGAATATCATCTATAGCGTTGCGCGCGCCACAGGTATCCGCTTGAGTGACGCAAACGCTGGCACTGCCATCTCTTGTTCACTTCGCTGCTTACTCGCAACGCGAGAGGAAACTTCAAGACGCCGCCTTGCGTACAATTATTTTTATAAATTAAAAAGTCGCCGTTGTCATAGCCTTCGATGACGCTAAAAGACATTAATATTGATTACAGTACAAACGCAGTAGCGAAAAGTGCGAAAATTCGCAAGAAGTTTGCTAGTTTCAAACAACATTATTACAAATAAACGTGTTTTTAATAAAAATGATGGTGCAAATCACAAATGCCAACACCACCCGAGAGCGATGCAAATGTTATGAGCACGCATTGTGAACAAAATATTTTTATGGCCCGAAATGACAGAGAAAATGCGGCGATACGCATGCCTCTCCACTGCCATTGCATATGGCCGCTCATTACCATAATTCGCGCGGCTCGTCGCAGCACAAATTATGGCGGAAAATCCCTGCAATGGCGGCCCAGCGCAACGTCACGCAACGTCAAATTGACGTTTACAAAACGGCCCTTCCTGTGACGCTCCTCACGGGATATTCCTTCAGCCAATGAACAAGCTGACATGCCGGCTATCTTGGAACATCACCACATATTCGCGAAATTGCAGATGCATTGCACGAGCTTCTGCACGCTACCGTCCACTTTCTTTTTAAAGCGCTAAAGTCGCAATATGGGTGCCAAGGACCACAAAAAAGTATGAGTCGATAAAACTTGCAGCTCCACGTCACGCTTCGTCATTCTGACGAAACCGCAAAATTGAATTTTGCAAAACTTCCGTTTCCCGGCAAAAATTTCGAAACACGTGACCTCTGGACAGCCAATGAGACAGCCAAGATGGCGGATAATGGCGGCCGTGCAGCCGCCATGCGTGTCCAGAATAGAGCCCCAGAATAGCGGCTTTAATCGAGTATAGCACGGCAGCGCCCCTGGCGACTGCTCACCGTATGAACTCCTTCGTGCGTGCGACCCCCCTCTAGAATGTATCCGCTTGAAAGTTTTCGCCTAACTGTCGCCCCTCGCGGCTAAAAAGTGCAAAATTTAATAATTCGCTCAATCTCCGTCTAATTGTCATCACAAATTTATAGCCTTCAAAACGGAAAACCGATACATTAAGAAATAAATTGTTCGTTATTTTATTTGTTGTATTTTAAAGTATTCGACTGAGGGAAAGTGCAGGTGGAAGAATGCACCGCAAGTGCCCTGTTCGCATTCGACGGAGGATAGAAAGATAATGGCTGAAAGAGGAGGCACGCCCTTGACGCGCCCTAGACAGGCGTGGCAAGCGGCTCCCGGCAAGTGTGGATAGACAGCGGGACAGTGACGGTATTGCTAAATTGCGATAATACGTTGATAACAATACGCGGCGCTGGCGCGTTTTGTTGCGCAGTCTTCTGTGCTTGAAGCGCGGAAGTACTGCGCCGCGCAGGGTGCCCTCATGTTGTCATACTCAGCTTTATCTGAACATTTCTTTTTGCCTGCTGTTTTTGCACGTTCCTTGCTATCTCTGTTCACTGACTGCCATCGAGCAAACTCGGGTAAAACTCGTGCGAACGAGAAACTCGGCGCATCCAGCATAGCACCCCAGGTATGATTGCGATCGCATTAAATAAGTGCTTGGTGGGTTGGCTGCGACACAATCCATGGTTTGGCCCTGGTTCGGCTGGGATTGTGGTTGTACGGTGTCGGTGGTAGCCACCCGCCTGCAAAGAGTTTTGATGACTCGATGGTGGCGCTATCGTTGTAGAATTATATTGGCTAATGAGATTGCGGCTTCTCCACCATATACATGACACGCGATGCCAATCCTCCCCGATACCTTTCGTGACTAAGTCCATACCACTGCAGCCCAGAGGCACCGTCCCTTCCTGTGTTAGGAACAAGGAGAGGTCCGCCTTTGTTGGGGTCACACAAAGGCGTCCTTCAACAAAGTTTTTCAGTTCTTTGAGAGCCATATTCCCTATTTCTGCATCCCGGGATTTTCATGACTTCAAATCGCAGTCCAATCCGCAGAAGTCGCTCAGTTCTGCTGCCTCCGGCATCCCTACAACTCCACTTGCACACGTAGTATAATAAGTAATAATTTCAAGCATTTGCCGGGAGATATAGTGTCTTATTATTGAGAGGTCGAATTATCTCATCCAAGTACCGCCAGTCTCCCTCTCCATTGTTAACCATTCGCATTGCGAATTTCAGTACTGCAAATAATAAAAAAAGATTGTAGTCATCCAACATGTGACATGGGGTGAACATGGACAAAATAATCACTTGGCCCAGATGAATTCCGTTCTCCACGAGTGTATTGTGCAAAAGTAGACGGAAGCCCACTTCTTTCCCCTGTAATTATTGTTGTTCCGCTTCTCCAATTGCTGGAATCGGATCGTTGTTATGTGTAATATGACGTTCTGCCAAGAGGAGTTCCACGTTACTTCCACGTTGCAGGTGGACAGTTTCGCATTTTGCCGGGTTTAGTCGCAGTTCAATCGCTTTTGCCAGGTTGCAGGTGAGGGTGATTATCAGTTGCAGCGGTTGGAGGCTGTTTGCTAGTGGGGTTAAATTGTCCGCTTTGCGAGAATATTGTGCGGCATCTCTCCGTCTTGCACAGCGCGGAATACATGATGGATCAATAGATTGAATAGGTGTTTCCTTTACGGACATCCCTGCCGGGTCCAAGTTTAATTCTTGATTGGTGTTATGACGCCTACTTCCACATTTATTGAAGTCTTCTTGATGTGGTGTCGGTCCTTCTTGATGTCTATGAACACCTCTGCACCACCTGAACTGATGGTGACGATGAGCGTCTCGCCGAGGATAGAACCAAATGCGTTTTTGAAGTCTACGAGCTCCATGCACAGGTCACCCCTGCTTGTCCGCGCCGCGACAATGCGCTCCTGCAGGAAGAATTTGTGTTCTAACTAGGGTGTCGAAACGTGAAAAAATGCCGGTTAGGTTCATGTTTGGCGAGGGGATTCTGTTCAGGTTCAGTTCCGGTTTGATGAAAAAAATTATGACGGTTCGCGAACCGGCTCACAACACTTAACCATCTCTCGAACTGGTTAGGTACGATATCTCTTCTCCCCCATAACGAAATGCGGCGCAGTGGCTGCTCGCGGGCTGATAGGAGACACCAAGCTGGTTCCAGTTCTTAGAGCAAGCGATATCTTGATAACGTGGGCTGGAATCATAAGACAATCCGCAGCTGTCCAAGGTTGCAAAATCGACTGCCGGCACGGCTGGTCGTAAACGCTACTGGTGTGGCAGCGGCTGGCACGCTCGGCTTAGTAGGCCCACTTGTGCGTTACCCGCTTGCAGACGTGTGGTTACGTTAGCCGATGAACTGAAGAGGTGTTTTTCACCAATCTCTTCTTAGGATGAGCGAAGACGTGTTTTTAGGGATTAATAACTGTCACGAGATTTGTCACGAAGCGGCGAAAGACGCCCGCTGTGCCAAGTTCACATCATTGCACTGCGCAACTAACGCTGTCAGAACCGCCCGGTGCCAAGATGCGGATTATCGCGGAAGTGATTGCATCCCTCCAAGCAATCGCACGAAGATACGTGCTCGCCACGACCACGTCGCCTACCTGCGTTGATGAGTTGGGGTGATGTCATCATTTCAAGACATGGATAAGCGGGGCCGACACAGGGTACCTTATATGCACAGGAAATATTCTGTGCCGACCTGCTTGTGTCAACTTTGGCCTCAGTGCTCAAAGTGCTCGGGCTGCAGCAGGCGCTTGGTAATGCACTCGCTTGCCGTGTCTGACCAAGAGGCAAGCCTCACCCGGAAAACAGTATCAATTTGGAGAGCAGTGACTAAATGTACACTAGTGGTACTACCTACTGGCTGGGCAATACTCAATAAGTGCGTTGGATTACCATCGATGACATTCTTGATATACAATGGTTTCGATGCGTTTCACTCCCCCCCCCCCCCCCGAACACCCGTCGGAGCGAACGCTCGTTAGCTGAGACCGTCTAAGCTATCGGCACAAAAAGGGGATGCACCACATAATAAACTCGACAGATCCGACTAGAGCAACCACCAGAGAAAATCAAATTCAGAATTCGCCGCATAGTACGGTAATGAGCGTGTGAAACCTGTGAGACACGATGCAGCGAGCACATCAGAGTGCCTCGCGCGCTGTTCACAAAGTAGGACGGAAAAAAGCCGGCAGATCCCACGCCCTGTGGGAATCGATGTTATGCGAAGCAGTGTGCCTACCAAGTTAGTAGCTACACCTGAGGTACCTTAAAGCGAAAGCCTTAGTCATGCTCACGACTTCTACTTCGGCCATCAACCTTTAGCCTTTTCCTTCACTTAGTACCACATCCGAACCCGTTCCATTAGTTTTTGGGTGTTAATATTTTTTCGCTGAGTCATTGTCATTTTCGCTGAGTCATGGTCATGACTGTGACTTCGGCCATCAAGCTTTAGCCTTTTCCGCTACTTAGACCCACATCCGAACCCATTCTGTTGGCTTTTGATTGTTAATCTTATTTCGCTGAGGTCATTTTTGCTGAGTCACGCTCATGAATATGACTTCGACCATCAACCTTTAGCCTTTTGATTTACTTGGTACCAAATCTGAACCCATTGCATTGGTTTTGGAGTGTTAAGTTTTTTTTTGCTGAGTCATTGTCACTTTTGATGAAGTCATGCTCATGATTGTGACTTCTACCATCATCCTTTAGTGTTTCCTTCACATTGCACCGAAACGCTGAACACAAAAATGTCTAGGTGGTATTTTCTTATTTTTTACAGCGGAGCTGTTTAAGCCGGCTGTAATGTGTGCCGGCCACTGCGTTTCCTAGTAACTGCCTGGCGGAGCTATGCTCGGGAGAGAGAAAGAGAAAATGGGAACGACAGAGAGTGCGCCCATCGCGCGCTATGTTCGGGAGAAAGAAATAGAAAATGAGAGCGAGAGAGAGAAACAAATTGTAGCAGCACCGACGAGGCAACGCGCAGATGTGCTGCCGACGCCATCAGCGCTTCTCCTTTTCCCCGCATTAGCGCCGAACGCTCTCGGTGTCCGTGCGCTCAGCCTGCGGAGAGGCGGAAACAAGCGACAATCTACATTGTTTCTGCCCCGCCTTCTCGAAAGAAAGGTCTTCTCTCTACGCATCATTCCGACGCCTAGGACTCCCTACAGACTCAGCATCGCAGCTGTTCTTTCCTGGCCGGCACCATGGCTCTGCCTTCAGGCACCTTCTCACATTCCTGGAGGACACGGGGCTGTCGCGAAAATTGTGAATGCGCCGCCAGGCTACCCCTGACAGTCAAGGGCTGTGTAATCGCCTCGATCATCTCTCTCTCTCTTTTCTTTCTTCTTTACAGCCTCTGCCCCTTCCCTAGGGCGCTGAGTCCCGCTCCCTAAAGGGCTGCACAAATGCGCGCCTCTTCCTCTTCACAACGACAATCTCCGTGACTGCAGCAAGCACCTCTGGCGGCGGCTCGACCGAGCTCCCACCAGCTGCGCGCTACTGCGCATGCGCCGTGACGTCATCCCGGCGTGTCGTCTCCTGTGCGCCGCCCGTACACTGTGCTTAGCTTTCGCCCCACATCTCCTACGTGTGCGCCGACTGCAAGACTTAGTGCTTCGCGAGGCGTTTCCCGATTCCAACGTCCACGGCGAAATGCTTATACACTTCGTATAACTTACCATCATTTGGGATAACTTCGTATAACTTTTTTTCAACGTATAGGAGCTCCTCCAACGGTATGTTTCAAGTCTTCCCTTGCAACTATTTGTGTAGTCCTTTTATATAAAAATGTGTTAAGGAATTTCGAATGCATTTGGTGATAAACCCCGTAAACCGAGTGTTTTTTTTTCTTCTTTTTCTTCTTTTTAGACACTAGAGATTCTTATAAAAGTGCTATGACTCTGAGACGCCTGTTGTCTTCGCATACAAGGTCTACGGCGAGGCAGAAATACTTTGCCGCTGCTTAAGTTATTCTCAAAATAATAATTAACTAGAATTTCCCTTTTACTTGTTATTAGTGCCTTATGGGTATCTGTTTACATAGAGAATTTTAAGGCAGTCACATTTTAAGGCACCATGATTTTTAATGATCTGAAAAATCGCATTTCGAAATCAAAATAGTTGCAACACTACCATGGACCCAAGTTGACGTCAAAATGGTTCACTTAGGAGCCTCACATACCCACTGGCGGGTACCCAGTGACCGAAATTGGCATGAAAGATTTTATTGAAGAGTCGCACATCTTGTGTCAAATACTCATTGACTCAAGTTTTCATTTCCAATGCGGTTCACTCCGCACAGCAGCCGGATTCTCTGCCCATTAAACCATGGACTACCCAGCGACCTGAGTTGTTATGAAAGAGGTTAGGTGCGCGAAAAAAACAACAACCGCGGTGATGTTTCCAAAGAATTCGGCCCACAATAATGAATAATGAATGTTTTAACTAATAAATAAATAAGTAAATAAATAAATAAATAAATAATGATGACAGTCTTAGATAAGACGGGTGATCTTGTGTTAGCGAATATGATTTTCCGACAGGCGATTTTCTCATTTGCGCAAAGTTATTGAATTGGCATACTTCCTAAAGTTCTTTTTTGAGGCATAGGTTGTTGAACTTGACTATTCGTACCCAGATGGGCAGAGCCAATGTGGTCATGTCTGGTGTCCCGCAATGCTACTACCTTGTGTCAATAAATGGCTCCAAGACGCCGGTCCTGATCCTGAAACTGTGTCGACCAGCACTACAGCCGCAACAACGACAGAACCAGGCAAGTAATATTTGCGATATCCACTAACTGCTCACTACTCAGTCTTCTGGCGAATACTGCGATATATTCATCTTACTTCTTAAGCCAATTTTCTTGCGCAATAATGTAAGAAGTAGAACTAATCTGCACAGCAAAATGGCTTATGTCCTAGTTACACAGGCAGCTTAACCGCCGTGAAACTTAACCTTGGTTAACTGGATCAACCGTGGTTAACGCCAGTGATAGTCCACCAGAGTTACATGGGCTATCCTGAATGAATTAATGAATTCTGGGGTTTTACGTGCCAAAACCACGATTTCATTATGAAGTACGCCGTAGTGTGGGACACCGGATTAACTTTGTCCCCCAGGGGATCTTTAGCGTGTCTCCAGTGCACGCAACAGGGCCGTTCTTGCATTACGCCCCCATCGAAATGCTGCCGCCGCGGCCGGGATTTGATCCCGCGTACTCGTGCTTAGCAGCGAAACACCATAGCGACTAAGCCACCGCGGCTATAGTATGGGCTATCTTGTTCACGGTTAATGGCTTCACGACGTGTCACGTGATCGCTTGCGTACAGGCTTCATTTTGAACCATTTTCCTGCAAAATTTCATTATGATGGTATAAAACGCTATTTTTGAGCACAATAATTGTCATATTTGATAGGTTTAACGTGTTAGACTTAGTTTTGCACGTGCTGGATCTGTATTTAGCCTAATTTTGGCATAATCTGCAAGCGCAGGGCGAAATGGACTGTACAGTCGCAATCTTTTTGAGGGTGAACACGGGAACGGGTGGTCTTCTGAGCTCACAGCGCGGTTCAACGGCGGCAACGAGAAGCATTGCTCATGCGCAGTGTGTCCGGCGTTCGCAAATTCTCCCGCCGCGCGCATTGCGTCACGCAAGCAAGTGCGCGTCGTATGCTGCGTGAGTATCGCAATATTGTAGCCGTACGGTTCGGGATTGGTGACTATGTTGAACTTCTCATTATGCTCCCCACGATGCATCAATAAACTTGAATACATATGTCATGTTTTGTGGGCGTTCTCAAGATCATTGTTGATCTGTAGTCAGGCCAAGCATGCTCATGACACTTGTGGGCGTATTTAAAAAGCGGCTTCCGTCTTTGAAGAGCGTATATATATTCTTGCGCATTGCCGCATCTGTCAGAGCAGCAACTGGATTTCAGCATGGCCCGCGTTCCCGAAGAAGAGAGGTGGAAAATCGTATGATATTCGCTCAAGGGGTATTCACAGCGCTCCATCGGTGCTCTCGTGCACAGGCCGCTAAAGACCGTCAACAGGATTATTCAGGCATTAAGCAAGGAAGGCCGACTCTGTGATGCCCCACACAGGCGTCGACCAAAGGCAACGACGGAGGATGAAGACGCGCTTATGGTAGCTGCTGTCGTCGAGAACCCGTTCCAGTCCGCGAGGCAAGTGCGGGAGCAGCTAGATGTGGACGCTTCCCTTGCTACGGTCCGGCGACGCCTCCGAAGTGCTGGACTGCGAAATTCTGTAGCTGCACGAAAGCCAGTCGTCACTGCTTCGAACAAGAAGTCACGTCTCCAGTTTGCCGAAGCACATGCCTCATGGATGACATGACTGGGGCCGAGTGATCTTCTCGGATGAGTCGACTTTTACAACTCGCCAAGACCAACGGATGCGAGTTTGGCAAACCAGAGGCACACGGTAAGAAACTTTTCTTAATGCACGTTTTATTTTGCGAAGGATGGTCAAAAATACGACTTCCATGCAGTTGCGAGCCAGCCAATGTGCAGGGAGTCGCCGCGAGTGGCCGAAACTGCGTGAACGTGTGGGGCGTGGTGTCAAGACATGGTCTCGGGCCTCTGCATCGAATAGAAGGTGCCCTTACATCGCAGCGATACTGCACAGAAATTTTGGACAATGTGTTGCTGCCCTACACCCACAGCGTCTTTCCCGATGCCGACTTCATGTTTCAACATGACCTGGCGCCGGTTCACACGGCAAAAGTTGTCAAAGAAAATATGGAAAATCGCAGAATCAGCATACTTTCCTGGCCGGTGAAAGGCGCTGACATGAACATCCGCGAAAATATATGGGGGTACATCAAAGCAGCCATGGTGCGAAAACCTGTCCACCCGACGACTGGGGACGAGCTGTGGGCAGCCGTTCGACATGAATGGCAGGACCTTCGAGCGCATCATGACTTTGTGCCAGCGCTTTACGCGTCACTGCCCTCTAGGATGGCAGTAGTCGTTTCCGCAAAGGGTTGCATGACAAAATACTAACATCATCAAATAGAAAATTATTCCTGCTTACTAATACTACTTCTAAACGGATCAATCTTTTGTTGAACTTGCACCAAATAAAAGTTCGGATGTTTGTGTTCCGTTGCCTGTTCGTTGTACAATAAGAACACATCAGAAGAAAAACTAAACAAAGTGAAAAGCTGAAGTAATTACAATAACGCCAAGCATAAGAAGCACAACGTTCTGAATTAAAAGCATCAAAATCGTGGTTTCTGTCATAATTTGGTTTCTATTGAAGGGAAAAAACTGCTAGCAGACGACACACGCGCGCAACGATGATGTCATGCGCACGAAAGGAGCCTACCCTCCCCGAGCATGCGCGCAGATATTGTGGCTACCGTCTGACGGCGCTGGTGATAAAGATCGAAAGCCACGGGCTCTCGTGAAATATTGCGACTGTACAGCTGTTTTCACGGCCCACAAAATTTGTTGCCCCCAAGCCGTTATCTATCGTACATTCCTACATCGTACCTAAGTTTCTGTTTCGCTCCGTATTCTGTCTGTGGCGAAATTGCGTGCCTCTTTATCTCGGTTAACTTTCTTTTTTTTCTTTGTTGCGTCGTTATTGCGTTATGTGTCTGGATTCCGGTGTACCGTCTTCGGTTTTTCAGGATGGCTCTTCACCCGCCGGAGCAGCGTCTCAGTGGCGATTGGCTTTTGTTTAGCCAATGCGGAGGTCCTATAGCAAATGCAAACTTGCATTTTTTTTTTAGTTGGAATTTAAGGTTGGGAAAAGGGTACCTAACCTTGGCACTTGAATTTGATATACTGTACTACTAGAATATGGAGTAATGTGTTCAGGAAGGACTCACGGCTGCCGCACTTGATGTCAAAAGCCATGACATGGCGCCACCAAAGCATGAGCTGTTGCGTCTTGCACCGCTTCCGGTGTGCTACGGCGCTTTGCATACATCGCGCTTAGGAATCAGCTTTTTAATCGATAACACGGCAATCTAACACGTCCCTGCTTAGACGGCATTCTGGCTGAGCCTGGATCCGTTAGAGAGCTTCATCGAAATTCACAGAGAACAAATGCGGAATGCGCATGCAATTCCAAAAATTACGGGTTACACATGAAAAAATTCATCATGAAAACCCTCTCCTTCGTATGCAGATATCACTCAAATAATACACGAGTATTAATTATGTAATCAGGCTGGCTACTTCACTTCTAAAAGTCACATGATGAACAATATATTAGATTTAGCAATATTACTTCATTACAGAATGATTATTTACCGAATTATTCACTTATTTAAGTAATGAGTAATTGCAACCCTTCAGTACAATTATTTTTAATTAATTAGTTATTTAAATGCTTAAAAATGTTTTCAATATATTTGGCTATTTCAAAGTTGGATAGTTAAATTAATGCAATTTATGTAAATATTACACGATTTCAGCTCTTTATATTGCTGTGCAACCGCTGTGTTAATTCAAACTGGAACACATCAGCGAAAATCAAGCCTGTATTATAAACAATGCGTCGTTTGAACTACATAAACTACAAGAAAAGTCGCACACAACACAAACTTCGACTTAGGCGCTATCTGCGTACAACCAGCACAACTGACAACAGCAGTAATCACCGACGGACCGACGGATGTCGACGGATGTCGACGGCAGAGCTGTGTCGCATGGGCTGGCATTCAACAGCCTGACGTTTCCACACTCGCCGCCTCATGGCAATGCATGGCGCGTGCCGCCCTGAACGCACTACCCTCTTCTAGTACCCTTTAAAACCGGCAAGCATGTAGCACTAGAGCTGCTTGTTAATCGTTCACCTAGATTTCTTGGTATACTTGCTCAGACAAAAAAACGCCGAAATACTTCAGTTCCCGTTAGCCAAAACCTAATTACGCCGAAGACTATTCATAGCTTTTTAAGCCTTACCAACTCGTGTTTCAACTTTGTGTTTGTGTAGATATGGGGAAGCTGGTCAATTTCGTCATTTTTTATCGTGTGGATAGAGTGCAACTGGTGTTGTGCGTGTCCTCTGTATTTGCCAATGCCGCAGATACATCTCGGGAAGGTTGTCCTCCGTGAGTGCATAGGGCCTCTGCGAGGCTCGAGGAATACCACTATTTTTCACGCGACTCCGTGTTGTCGAATGTTTCAGAGATAAATGAATATTTCTTTTGTGCTATATGCTCACTTTTTATTTTAATTTGCTACAAGAAACTTCTGCAGAATTCTGGTGATGCTTGCCTGCATGTCTTATGATTATACTTGAAATTTCCGAACGTTCTTTGAAGCTAGTACCTTTTTTGGAGCTCTCGTCTCCTCATCTTCGCTTGCTTGGTATGCTTATGAGCTCTTCTATGTTTGTCAATGCAGACCTCTTCCTTCTCTGGATTGCTGCTGGCACAACGGCTGCCTCTTTTGGCACCCAAGGTCAATTGTAACCCAGGCTGTGGGCTGTCTGTGGGAAGCTCTGTAGTGATGCTTTCTTCACGAACACTGTTCTCAGCACAAATACCCCATCGCCCCACGATGCAACGGCTCCTCCACAATAGGGCTTCATTCACTGTTCCACCTGCAAATCTGTATGTATGATACACGAACATTATACGCAGCGGGAGTGGTAATAACAGTGAGCAAGAGTGTGTCCAAATTCCCAACAAAAATATGGCTCCAAGATAGAATGAGATTTGGATGGAGTTGCAATCGATGTATATACATATCAAATGAAAATGCCTGTACTAATAGTCCTCCAAAAAATCTGTTGGGAGTCAGCGCCGTGCTGCGTCTTTACCGTTCTTCGTCTTGTGCGCCGTTACTGGTCTTCTATGTCACAATCTTTGAATCGGGTATTCTACGTACCGCATACCACTCCATATTTTTAATCAGACGACTGGTCTGCGCTGCAATTGATTTGGCTACCTCGATAGTTGTGTAAAAATGACAAGTGCATTTGTGTTGCATTAGGTGAATTACTACCGAAATTTGAGTGTACAGATTTCGTGTCAGTGAGGCGCTAGGCGCAATAATTTTATTGCCTCCGAGTTTTTCTTCCAAAGAAAGAGTC